>NW_021390876.1:31962-72666 GCF_001605985.2 Dendrobium catenatum
TGCAAATGTAATAGAATTTCTTCTTCGAGAATCGTACTGTACGATTTTAATTTGTACCGTACGATCCCGAGCTATGTGGACGATTCTGTGAATAGATCGTACTGTACAAATTTAGTCGACTGTACGATATGTTAGATCCAAAACCCTAGCCGTAGTTTAGTTTAAGTAAGTGATTTTGCGCCGTTCGTACTGTACGAACATTTTTGTACTATACGATTTATTTTAAATACTTACTTAAATTAACCCGTGATTAGTGCACGTAATTCGGCCTAATTATATTTTTGAAACATTCGTACTGTACGAACCTGATCGTACCATACGATGAACAGAGACGAAGTTTGATCGTCCCGAATATCGTCCTGGAATGATCTCTGGTTTTGCTCATCGTACTGTACGATAGTGATCGTTACCATACGATGAACAGAGACGACATCTGGTTCGTCCAGACCATCGTCCTATACAAAAGTATTTTGTGGATCGTACCGTACGATATTATATCGTACAGTATGAATTGTTTTTAACTATTCGTACATCTTCGCTACCAGGACGAAGTCGTTTATGGATATCGTACTGTACGATGTGAATCGTACGTACGATGTTGAATCGTACTGTACGAACAGACAGCTACTTTTGAAATCAGAGGTTTTTGGAGCCCATTTTTAGGTGTAATGTCGTCCTTTTTCAGTAAGATTTACAGAGGAGAGAAAACGGGGTTTAGAGAGGGTTTCCAAGGAGAGAGCTCTAGAGAAGTTCTTTAGGGTTGAGAGAGGAAGGAGAAGGTGAGCGTTGTGAGCGGAGAAGAGGTGTGAGGGAGATCACACGGTTGCTCCGAAACTTGCTGCATCTTGCTCCTCCTGTGGCCTTAAGAAAAATTTGAGAGAAGGATCTAAGGGAAAGGCTCGTCTATATCCGTGACCTCGAGGTTCTCTACCTTCTCCAGGAGGAGAAAAACGAGAAGGTTCTCTGCCATCGCCAGGAGGGCGAAAACAGAGTTGGCATCCGCCACACCGGGTTGGTGAAAGGGAGGTTTGTAAAGGCTTCTCCACCTTGCCGAAGGGGCAAAAGGAGAACTATTTTTGTATTGAAAAATCCTGAGAGCGGAGGACTCCGTGGAGTGGACGTATGTCAATTTGACCGAACCACTATAAAAATCCTTGGTGTGTTTTTTCCTTATCGTCATTTACTTTACTTGCACTTAATTTTCATAATTATTACGTGGTGAAAATTTGTTGGCAAGAAATTTGTTAAGTTTTTTTATAAAATTTCAAAAATAACAAAAAGATTAAGAACTCTTGTTTAGGGTTACTTTTATTGAGAAAAAGTTTTTCACAATTCACCCCCCTCTTGTCATTTAGTAATTTCAACCCTCAACACCATAAAAGCTAGATTTTGGTGATAGATATTCATGCTTGAAATTTATATTTTTATTCTATTTTTTTGTTTTATTTGTATGTTATTTCTATTATGTGCTTTAATTTTATGTTTTTTTGCCATTTATTTTAGTGTTTTAAGGATTAGATCACTACTCATACTATTGAATTGTTTTTTAGATGATTATTTTTGCCACTTACTTTTATTTAGAAGAATGTAAGAAGTGATTAAACTCCTCTAAACAGTTAAGAAAGAAACATTTTATGATTGTTTCTCTTCCTCTAACTCCTTAATAGTTTATTTCTTTTTGAATCAAAATTTATCTCAAATTAAAATTTTGACTTTGAAATTGAGATCTATTATCTTCCTACAGTAATCTATTGCATATGAATAATGCTCTAAGTCAATGAATCTCTTTTCAAGTTTTCTTAATCAAATTGTGTTCATCTATCATATCACTGACAGAAAATAGCTATTGATCTTACTTGATTGCAATCCCGGAATTTCATGATTCTGATTAATCTTTAAGTGTAAAATTTATAGTTATATTTTATGAATATAAAATTATTATTGTATAATATAATATTAGATTTGAAATTACTATAAATAAAATTATAATTATCGGTGACATTATTAGATTTTAAATAGTATTATAAATATTTTATAGTATTCGTATATAGATAAAATTGTTTGTATAAATTATAATTTACTTTTTATGATTATCTTCACGAAATTTCGGCAGAATTTCTGGTTTCTGACAAAATAATTCATTTTAAAAAAGTTGCTAGAAATATTTCTGTAATTATTTACTAGGCTTTTTATTTACGATTTTACATTATATATTTTCGCCAAATAATTCTCCGATGTTTTCTACAATATTACATTCCAGAAATAACCGAGAAATAGAATTCTTAGTGTAATACATTTATTGGTACCTATAGGAGAGTATTTATATTTCTATATGAGTAATCTAAGTGTTGTAATCTTTAAATTAAAAGAATATTTTTCATAAAGAGCAAAATTGAATTAGATGCATATATATGCCAAATATTAAAAAAAATGAATAGATCAATATGTAATAATTAGAATGTGTACAGTTATAAAAGTGCAAAATGAGTAGCCATATAGTAGCTGCATTATTTATCCTTAAATCTGAGACTCCCCTATGGTCAATTGACATTCTTCCTTATTTGGACAATTAGAATTTTCATTGATCTTATATTATATTCGCCAGAAATATTTTCTAAGAGTTGACAATTAAGACTAGAAAGGCTTTTTCGCTTGACTAGGGATTCTGAATAATCCGCCAAAAATTCTAATGAGTGCTACATTTCTAGAACGGTATTAGATATAAGATTGTTCGACTTGGACGATCGAAGTCAGAAAAGATAAGGTTTTTATGTATTATGGATCAGATTGTAATATGATGTGATAATGGGGATATTACAGCCAATTAAATAGTTGAAGTGGAGTGAGCTTATGGCTTTCTCATATGTGATAAGAATTACCCTCAAACGTAAGAAAATTCTATTAAGATGTTAGAGGCCTGCTAAGTTATGGTGTAAAAAATTTAAAGTTGGCCATATAAAAGAGACACGATAATAATTGGCAGAGAGAGAATGCCAGTGGATGATGCTTGCCAAATAGATTACAAATGATGCTACACTAAAAGTGGGTGCATCAGAGAAGATTAAAATAGGAATGCCTAGATGGGATTGTGGCACAAAGACGCCCTTTCGATGAAAGGCCGGAGAAGAGAGGTTTCCGATGTATTATGTTAAGAGCTATGCCTTCTAAATCAACCTTGTTAGAAAAATTTTAGAATAGACTTCCTATAGTTAACAGACATTGACTTAATTTTAGAACACATGATGAAAAAGATTCAGTGACTCGACCCAGTAGTGGATTATTAACTTATGTTGTTCTTAGTATTGTTGCTAAATGAAGTTGTGAAAGATCACTTTTTCCAATCTAATTCTTTTTTATTTTAGATTTTTTATTTAGATAGAAATTTTAAACTGTAAGAGTTTGGCTAGAGTTTACAAAATAAATTGTCTACCTTTCTAAATTTAAGCATTATTTAATTCATTTTAATATTAGTTTATAATCATAACAATAAGGTAAATTATTCATTTACTGGAGCAAATCAATTAAAAAAAACTTTTGAATTATTGAATTTATTTTCTAAATTTTTTGCTTTGTTTTATGTTTTTTCATATTTTTTTGTTTTATTTTTGAAACCCCTCTTGATCATCACATTCCATGCTCTAAGTTTCTCTAATTTTTTGTCATATCGTCTTAAGTATATGATTTACATGATTACTTATGCATCCTAACAAGACCATTATTTATTTGAGTATCACATCACATCCAATGATCATATCATATGACTATGTTGTTATCTTTGTTATTATTATTATTTTTGTTTCATTTTTTTTTGAATCTCATAAAAAAGCTTAAGATTTAAACTCTCATCTCTCTACCATTTATAAGATCGATACATGTAATAATAATAATTATTGATGATAAAAACTAAAATATATTAGAACTAAAATAATGCAGTAGTCTAAATATTACCCTTAAAACTGTTAAGGATAATTATTTCAAAATTTAAGAATTTATATGAGTTGATATCATCTTAATTTAGGAAATATTTTAACCCGATTTGGCAACAATAACTTTCTATTCAATCTAATTTATTCATAATAATTTATTGTTAATTAAACTTAACACTTATTATTAATATACAATAACTTTATGATTAATTTTAATTTAATTAATGTATTTGTATCTAATTTATCCTATGTAATATTACTAATGCTAATTTATAAATTTTTTCAACATTAATTATATCAGTTAAATCATACTAGCATGCATTATTAATATATTCCTATTGGTAAATTATTAAATTACTTAAACACAAAGAATTATATTAAAAAAATATAAAAAAATAATATCAATAAATTCAAACTAATATATTTAATTAATTAATATTACTAATTTAAACTAAAATTTTAAATTTATAAGTTTATATAATCAGCTTAAATTATAAATTAAAAATATTAATAACTATTTACCTCACACACAATTCTGAAATCTTCAGTTACAATTCAAAATGTGACGGGAGCATTGGTCACTTGGATAAGCAACTGGTTCAATAAGTACACCTTGAAGAGATAAGCACCCTCCCTCATTTTTCTTTCTTCCTCTTCTACCCTCAGGTATGGGAAACAAGAAATTATTTTTAGTCTGGAATAATAATTCCGATGGTAAATGTACATGTGTATATAAATAATATGTACAAAAATTGATATATTATATATAAATTGTACACAATATCAAAAAATTTTGTTTAATTGGCAAATTTCTTAAACAGGAGAAATAATGTATTATTTTTCATTTCTATCGTCAACATCTGTAAACAGGGTCGAAATCAGTTTAATTTTTAGGGGGGCAACTTAAACTGTCGGGGAAGGGGCCGCATGGCATTACTGTGACGACATCCGGGTAAGGACCCCCTACGGTTTCCGTTCACGCCCACGGACAAATTGGATGAGAATTTTTTTTATCGAGTGCCTGGTTTCTGTCGGACGCCATAAAGGTGCCACTGCAGGCAGGTTTCGACTTGCTCCGATCAGCGCGGGGTTAAGGGCAGGCCCCTCGGGTTTCGATGCACGCCCCGGAACAAATGGTGTAAGGATTTTTTAATCCGTGTCCTGTCTACTTACGTTCGGACGCCAATAAAATGTGCCACATTGCACCTATTCTTACCGCGGGCCGAAACCTGTACTCGGGCAAGACCCGATATTGCTATGTATGGCTATTGTGCAGGACCGGGATATGCTCGGTAACGAGAAATACCATTCTATTAAAACCCGATACCTAGCAATACAGAGCAATACCCGGTTTTGCTAGGTATTGATCTTGATGGAGTGGTGTTCCGTACTGTCAAACAATACCTAGCAATACACAAACATAGCAATACCGGATTCTGGTCCAGTCAGGCGTCGGTCAACGCGGTAAAGAGTAGAGCACGTGGCGACATGTTATGACGTCCGAACATAAGCTACGTCAGACACCAGACATAATAAAAATTTCACCAATAGAGTTCGCCCTGTCTGTAAATTTATCAAATGGTAAATTTGCTTTTAAGAAATTTTTTTTTAAAATCTGTGAGAATTAAATCCTGCTTGAAGTATGCTAAAATCTTGCCGCCCACACCAAACACCCTATCTCTTATGGTTTCAACTTTTAAAGCGACGACAGATGCCTAAATTTATAATCAGATATACAGAATGAACCGAACCGACATAATTGTGTTGATCGTAACTTTTCAAAAAGTCACTCTCTCTATTCTTTCATAATAAATGATAAATTATAAAATAATTTTTTAAATAATATATGTTATAAATAAAATTATTATTATTTTTTCACCGCTTTGGGAGATATTTTTTGTAGGTAGGCGAGGCATTTATAACGAGTGTGACAGGTGATACTCTATTTTTGAATCTGAACTTAATACACAACTCTCCTTGGCCTATTGGTTGAGAGCTTAGGCTTCAAACTAAGAGGTCCAAGATTCGAGTCCATGTGTATGCGTTGTGTGTGTGAGTTTGCCTTAAATGGCCTAAATGTCCCAAAAAAAAAAATCTTATCTTAATTATCCGGTTTCAGAAACCGGAACTTTATTATTGGTTCAATATAAACTGATACTCTATTTTCTCATTTAAAAAAATTCCTAGAAAAATGAACTCTTATCTTTTCTTTTTTTTTTTTTTTTGGACATTTAGGCGCAATTAAGGAAACTTACACACACAAGCGATACACATAGAGCGAACCTGTACCTCTTAGTGGAAGCCTAAGCTCTCAAACCAATAGGCCAAGGAGGTTGTGTTGTGTAGAAAATGGAACTCTTCACTGGTGGTTCATAAAAAAAATAAAATAGAAATTAATTTTACTTTTTCTAACGGTAATGATTACGTTTCAAAAAGTGAAATTGAATTAATTTTACTTTTTTTAATTCTTCCAATGTTTTGACAAAAAAGAAAAAAGAAAAAAAAAAAATCTATTAAAAAATAAAATAAATAAAATAAAAAGAGTTTAATAAATTAATAATTTACATTTAATTATTATATTTATTTAAATATTAAATATTTTTTAAAAAATTATTATTTTAATTTACTGGTTATTATATTAAATCATATTGATAATTTATTTTTATTAAAAAATAATGGTTATTAATTAATTTATACGATTATTGAATTATTAATATAATTATAATTTTAAATATAATATTAAAAAAAAAGAAAATTTAATGTTTATTATACTTAATTATAAAATATGTAAATAAAAAAATTATATTTAATTTTCAGTTTTAAAAAAATTATTATAATTTATTTTTAATTAAAATTTGATTTAATATAAAAATTATGTTAATTATTTATTAATAAAAAACAATTTTAACTTATTTATTTTATTTTACTTGATATAATTAAATTTAATTATAATTTATTTAAATATATATATATATATATATACTATATATATTAAATATATATATATATATATATTATATATATTATTAGCATATAAATATATATATATATAGATAATTTATTTTGAGTGTTTTTAGTTTCTAATCTTACTCAGAAAACAAATTTTTCCTATTGATATATATGTTAGATAAATAAAACTCGGCAGATAATTATAAAAATTGATATATAAGTGTATATTTAGTATCAATGGTTTGAAGAAAACACGCGTTGATATGATTCGAATAGAAAATAGATCAGAAACTATTTTAAATTTTATCTCATAAAGATTTTAAAACTTGGAAAAATTAATAAATAAAAAACGTTAATTTATATTATAACCTATTACACAATCTACATAGTAAGTAAATTAACAAATCACTAAAACTAGTTATTTTTAAATTTCTTAACTATCGTATCCTATAGAGAAATATAGTAAGTTATGAACTTCTACACCTTATGCTGAAGGACCACTTTTATCTCTTATTACACGAAGGTGTTGAATAAAATCCCACTTAAGGATTTTAATTTCAATACTATTTGTGCGGTTAAAGTAGAACCGCTAATAATGGACAGTCTCATTATATGTTTTTACTTAAAAATTCGAATATAATCTATAGATTATGTTTCGGTATCATTGAGTCTATTAATGACAATATAATTGTGTTTTCTTTATATACTTGAACGGCATAATTATTGTCTTTTATATCCGCGCTCTCTCAGATGAGAAGTGTGAGGCATATGCTTTTAAGATGAAGCAGAGTTCGACTGTGAAGGGTAAATACGAAATAGCTCCAGGAAGCGTTATGGGAAACGACTTGGTACGGTACAAATCGCCTGAACACAGTTAAAGCTTGCTTATAAATGTACTGCTTTCTGTCGTGCAGTAGAGGAAAATGGAGATTGACCTTTACAAATAAAAGTGTACGTGTATAGACAAATTTATTATCGAGGCTCTTAACGATTTGTACTGCTTTTTGTAGATACCAATACTAACGCCGATATAATTAAGCACTTGAATGATAGTTGAAAAAAGTGTTAATCCTCTTTTAACAGACATTAATATCATGGAAAGACCATTAATGATCTCTGAGTCTTGGTAGACAGTGCATTTATACTAGCTGCAGAACAATCGGAGAAGCTACAACCTGTGTAGCAGAAGACCCAACAACTAAAACCTATAAACTTGCAGTTTAGATACATTGAAGTTTGCGATTTTCATGAATATTTTGCCAAAAAAAAGAGATTTTCTGTATGATCATTTTGAAATGAATCATTAATGTGAATTAAGCCTTATAAATCGCATGATACACGCCTTAATGCGTATATTGATGGCATCGGCTGCATACATAAAAAAACAACCTATTTGTGTGAGCAAGGCCACATATTTCCCCATTAATATCTCTACATACTTTACATTAAAAGAGATATCTGTTTGTGATCCAGACGCGAGTGTTTGTTTGGAAAAGAGATTGCATGAGAAGATTTTGTCCCATCGTTATAAACAATCTGGTATTTTTTGACATAAAGAGAATAAAGGAAGCCATGCGATCGGAAAAGAACTAGCCACAAAGGAACAACAAAAAATAAGGAGGGAAAGTCAAATCTAATTCATAATGGGTTGGGGTACCTCGAATTCATTTGTACACCTATATAATTCTAATTATAATTATAAAGATATCTTATGAATAAGATTCTAATTCTATTAGAAAAGAATATTAAGAAATCTTAATGATGAAGTAGAATCATTTAATTCAGAATCAAATAAACGAATGTAGACGGATATGCTCTAGAACTAAATGAAGTGTACCATCCTCTTTTCAACGAATATGTATAAGAATTCTCGCAGATTCAGAAATTGCGATATTCTTCTTCTCCCATTCCTTATCTTCATTCGGTCTTTCATCTTTCCTTTCAAAACACTCTTTTGTTTTCCGAAAGGAAAGATAGAAAAGAGTCTTATGAGTTCGAACTTTTTAACCAATTCTTTATTCAACAAAAAGGGAATTTCCTATGTTGAAAAACGGGGGAGGTTTCACGCCTATTAATAGAAAGAACTCTAATTCTTATTATTTGTTATATTTTGATATTTCTATTTTCTTGAGATTTCTTCTTTCTTTTTATTCATATTTTTATTTTTCTCTTTCCCGGTTTTCTCGGAAGGATGAAAAATAAATTCGTTTTTTACTTATCTTTTGTCTGAATACGAGGATGCTTATTCCTAATTAGGAAGAGAGGTAGAAATTAAAAAAAGTGAGGTAGTTCCGGCAAAAAGTCATTATCAAAACTTTTTTGACTGCTTACAACACTTATAACTGATGACCCAAAGAAAAACCATCACCCAAAGAAAACACATCTTCTGTAGTTTTGTTTTTTGTCATTAGAATTGAATCTAGACAGCACTGTGCCCGTATGTGTCCGCTTACAGCAACGGATACAAAATATAGTCTGAGAAGACGCTGTAGTAGATTTGTACCTTGCTTGCAATAACGCAACTAAGCGGATCGCTCCGCATTTGAACCACTACGCCAACAAGAGAATTTCAATCTTTTTTAAAATCTTTTTTTAATCGTTGTGAATTCAAGGGATAGGAACACCACTGTAGCTGAAATAACCTCACTCTAGGAACACCTTTTAAAGGATTACGTGGTATAAGGTACAATGGGTGTTCAAATAAGCCTTAAGGCAAAATAAATACTCAGCCCGCCGTGGTAAACCGTCGCTGCGGGTACTGTTTTTTCAATGTTTGTTTCACATTAGCCCTCTTACCCGCAAAAAAGCAATGTAGGGGCAATTAAGTTTCAGGCAATAATGATTATCTCCCACATACCAAAACTTGCCTGTAAGCTCGCCAGTTGTAGGAGATTAAGGATTATTGATACAATAGAATAAACTTTTTCTATTATTGATAATCATATGAGAGCAGAAGATATTTTTAGCCATTTGCATCAAGCCTCAAACTCCCTTTCTTGGCCATTGCGTGCTCCTCCAGAAGCACACACAATAATGGACAGGTAGAGATCGAATTGTAGCATACTCGATCAAACCGTGTCGGTGTATATTTTTCTCACCTACTACAGATCCCAGTACTACCTCCCATTAAAACTGAACAATCCATAACTCCAATTGCTATGGTAATACCTATTAATTACCACGCCCGTTGAACAGCTTTCAGTTTTTGTTATTAAACCCGGCTTTTCTTTGATAAAAAGAGATGCGATCTTATAAGGTCCCCTCTGAATGAAATTCTATGGGTCCATAGAACCATATCTCGCCATAGGCGTCCCAAGTGCCAGTCCAACTAAGAAGTCAATTCTATACCTGGAAACTACTCATTTCAACATGAATTCCGCAAGTAAGTATGTTGTTCACAAAATATTTCCCCATTTGAACATAAAAGATTTTATAATTTAAATCCATAAACAATTCTCACATGAACCCATAAACTGCATTTGTATTTTGTGATCTATCTAAATCATTAGATCTTTCTCTTATATTGAAAGAAAACTGCTAACTAGTTTGACACTAGAATTTCCACGGTTCCAATACACTACTTTATACTTTCCGGTTACAATGAAACTAGAAATGTAACTGTCGATTACCACTGTAAAATGTCATACTTTTAAGACTGATTTTCCAAAACGAAGATAACTATCATGAACGATTTAGAATGGAATTTTCTATATTCCCAACTAAGATTGATCCAGTATCATACATGGAAATCAATAATAGTAAGCAATTACTACTATTAGATCCACTATTCAAATAACTAGGGGAAAAAAGGAATAAGTCTGCTAGTTCACTCAAGAAGAACTAGCATATTGTAAATATCAAATCATGATTTCAATACTCAAAAATATACAGAAACAGAAGTGTCACCATTACTATTTTCTAACTAAAAAAAGTCATGCACAGATGATCAAACTCCAAAAATTCCGCTATCAAAATAATAGAATTAGATAATATATTCATCCAAACTCACGTGAAATCCAACAACGTGTGTACTCGCCTATATTTCTCCATGTAATCTTTAGTCTTAACCCGTGTCGGCGTCTCGTACGATTACCACAACATATACACACTATTTCTTTCGACTTCCTCAAGGTGTCAGCGTCTTCCATCCATTGACAGCTACTACCGAGTACCAGACGTTAAAAATTATTTTTGACAAAAGCCCTCTCCCCCACTCGCCATCCAACACCACCTCTGGTGCGTGCACTCCAATGTAAAAAAGTCTATCAAGACTAATCCATTGAATACTGTATCCACACCTAAAGTTCTAACCTCCTTGTTAGACCAACATCGAAATTGAACCAACATTTTTTCATAGATTTCTTTCCGCCCCATTTTACGAAACCTAATACCTAATAGATGAATTAGATGAATAGTCATTCGGATGAATAAAAAAAAATCATTTTACTATTCTTTTTTCTTTCTTTTTTCTTTCCCTTCAATCAGAATTCAAATGGAAAGCATATGATTATGATCCAATCATTCAGATTGTTACCATGAAAAAAACGAGCGAGTCTTGAAGAAAGATCTCCCTTTTGAGATAATCTGGTTCCCAAATCATTTTCAAATATCCTGCATAAAGCAGCTCTGCACTAGTTAGGGCTAAGTAGAAGTATATTCTTTATTAGTTATTCTGCTTCAAATAATGTACAGAAATTAGTAGCCAAAGATATAATATATGTTAGAGGCAACATAGGTTCTATCTTGCCGAAATGTGCTATCACACAAGAGAATGTTCGTTCAATAATCATTGGGATTTCTATCAAAAAGGATACATAGTTGTTTCTTCCAAAATTCAAAATGAATTTCTCGTCTTCGTAGAAGTCTTCGTTGTCATATAAGTTCATATAAGAAATGAGTTTCTATTACAAACAGGGACCAACGGAAAAAAACTCCAATATACAGGATGGAATAATAGAAGGGATCTTCCTTGGCTTGATCTATGGCCTGAAACTCAAGAATATAAATATGTATCACCCACCAATCCAATCCCAAGGATCCATAACATTCAGCTCGCTAATGGATCCGAATACAAAAAGAAGTTAGAATAGATAGTTTTGTTTGCTCTTCGATCTTATCTTCTTAGTTTATATTTGTATATACTAGTCAGTTGGAACTATATTTAATTTTATAAAATTAAAATTTTAAATTATAATATGTTTATAAATAAAACTCTATTTAAATTTATTTTTTAATTTAATTTAATTAATAAAATTTCAATTTATTTTTTAATATAACCGGTGAAAACATGTGTTAATAAATAAAACTCTATTTAAATTTATTTTTTAATTTAATTTAATTAATAAAATTTCAATTTATTTTTTAATATAACCGGTGAAAACATGTGTTAATAAATAAAACTCTATTTAAATTTATTTTTAATTAAAAATTTAATAAATAAATAACATTAATTTTATATAAATTTACTAATTCCTTATAATTTAACAAATAACTAAAAAGTTATTTAAATTTTTACTTTTTTAGAAAGTGTAATATACTTCTACCGTTTCTAAGATTTTTTTTTTTACCGGTAAATAAAAATCGAGGAAATAAAATACTAATTTCCGTTAAATAGAAACCGAATAATGAAGTCTCATTTTTTATTAAAATCGAAAAATTAAATTATGTATTTATTCATTAATGACAATATATTGTCTTTTTTATATTGAACGGCAATATTATCTTCAGAGTTTAGATGAAGAGCAGTTAAAGCTTGCTAATGTACTTCTATCTGTCATGCAGTAGAGAAGGCTGAGTCGATTAAACTCTAAACCAATTATTTGAACAGGTTTAGGATTTCAATTGTATCCAATTTATGTGATTTTAAGTTAATTGTTTCAGACAATTTGAATTTTAACGATAGTTATCTTTTAATCGTCATCACCTGACTGTCATTGTTTGACTGCCATCATTTGACTGGTGTCATTCGACCTCCGTTTGTTGATGATTGTCGCCTAATTACATCCATTCAACTACCATTATTCAATAGATATATCCAGACTACCACCATCTTATTGTCATTCTCTAACCATCATCATCTTACTAACATCATCTAACTATGCATCTCCATCACTCCATCAAATTTATAGAAATACAAGCTTGTAATCCCATCTTCTCCATTTAAAGGGGAGAGCAAGCTCTTGTAACATATGTACATAGTGAGTTATTTTATCTAGGTCATCCTCGTGATTTTCTTACTTTCCAAGTTCTTCAAGTAAAAATTTAATTTATAATGCATTCTTCATTTGTTATAAGTGTACTTCTTAAATTTGCATGCATGAAATGTTAAGACATAAAAATTCAATCTATATTGCCACAAATTTTCAAATTTAAAACACATAATCAAACTAATCAACTCAATAAAAGGAACCCAACCAAAAACCCAACAATTTTAAAAGTGATTTGATCTAAATCCAAATGAGCATTGTTGATGCACTTAAATCTTAGTTAAGAACTTCAAAACATTAAGTGGAGTATCAAATGATCTTTGAATTTCCCATGCTTATAGTCATTGAGCATCACAACGAAACTAAATGAACAATCCTAAGACCACTTAATGTTGATATCACTAAAAAACTTAATTATTGAAAGAATGGTATATGATCAATTGAATCAATATTGGTCATCTCATGGAAGGTTGTGGATTTTGGCTATATTTATGGGATATGCCACTCACAAAATCTATAAAAAGGTCCCCATATTTTGCATAGAGAGAATATTATATTTAAGATTCAAGATAACTAAAAGGATTTAGGAATCATAAAGTACCAATACCCAATAATTAGAGTTAGAGCATTGCCCGAGTGATTCCCTTAGACTACCATCATTGGATCTCCACCATTGGACCATCACCATTAGACCGCCGCAACTGAACCACCATCATTGGATTTCCACCACTATACCATTGTTTAGTCACTCACTACAATTATGTAGAACTGAATTTTTGTGCATTTTCACCTATTTCTACCCATTTTGGAAAGTGGGAATTTATACATTCATATATTTTGCATGTGTCTGTGAGTGGTATGTGTGCATAAGTGTTCTTGAATCTATTTAAAGTTGATCCCGAGGAGTCTGTCTGCATATACATAAAGTTTAGATTTCTTTTTGGAGCATTGCGATGCTGGGCTAGCAATGTTGTGATGTTAAGCCCTATAGCCAAATTTTGAAAATGAACTAACACTACATCAATGGGTGCAAGCCCTATGGTGTTATTCTCAAGGTTGAGCGTTGTAGCGATATATCAAAATTATATAAAATATATAAATTTAGTTTGTCATTTCATTTAATTGAAATTAAAACCTCTTCTCGCTTAGTCATTTGAGAGAGAGAGAGAGAGAGAGAGAGAGAGAGAGAGGGAGAGAGAGAGAGAGAGAGAGAGAGAGAGAGTGGATATTTAGAGCGATAAAGTCCAATTTTGGGCACCTCTAGCCTATTTTTTGCTATCACTCCGGTTAAGAAAATTATCCCAATCAAGGTAGGTGACATTTCACCATTCTCAATTTTAAAAAAAATACAACAAAACTAGTATTTTCCTAACTTAATTTATAAATTCATATTTCAAAAAAATAGATAAATTTGTACCTACGAAACTTTTATCATATAAGTTTCTAGATGTTATAGAAATTTCTAGACATTAACGTATTTTATAAGAAATTTTCACTAGGTAAATTAAAAAGTGGGCTTTTTGAAAAATTAGAAAATATTTGTATTTCTCACATATAATGTCGTAATACATTTCAAAATTTAAAATAATGTTTTTAATTGTTGCAAATATGGATTCAGAGATGTTGACCTCATTTTTGTATGAGGTCACTTGGACCAATCCTGACCCTCGATAAATTTAATCTCCAAACCAATTCAAACTCTAGGATCTACCCAAAACCTATATCAATCAAAACCTTAGGATCTACCTAGATCTTAAATCAATACAAACTCAAATCCAAGGCTAAAGGCTCTACCCTGAAAGCCTTTTCAAGGATTTTTCAAACACTTCAAAATCTAACCAAATGACTTCTAATTTAGAGTCTGTCACTTGCATACTGATAAGACATGTCTTTAGAGGTAACCCTCCAAATTTGAGCCCATTATGAGGTCTATAACCTCATAAACTAAATCAAAATCCAAAGGCTGTAAAACCTTCAAATATTTATAACCCATGCCACTGGATCTGCCACCTAGTGGATTTTAACCTTAGAGTTTTCTACAAAGCCTCCAACCACTTCCAGACCTTTGATTATGATTCATTGAATATTAAAATATATTTTATTGGACCCACTTTAACCGCTAGTTGACCAGGGGTCAAAATAACCAAAATACCTCTTAGGGGTTCAAATGTCAATTTCAAATCAAATGAGCTCCAAATCAAATGCAATCACTTCCAATAAATTTTAAATGTCAAACCAAATTGATTGAACCCATTTCCATACCGTGGACCCACCTGGTTGACCTAGTCAACCTAAGTTGACCCAAATGCCCCTTAAAGCTTTAAATGGGTCATTTTAACCCATTTAACATATTAAACCCTTTGCTAGCTTTAAATCAACTCCAAATTATGGCCTAATCGTGCCTTAAACATTGGCCAATCAAATCTAGTTAAAGTTGACCAAGTCAGCGCACTAATTTTGGTCAAACCACCTTAAAAATCCTTCCAAATTTCAACCATTTGATCTTAAGTCATTAGGACCCTTCCAAATCATCTTAAGGCATTCTTTCATAAATCTTTGCCATCATATGTGGCATGTTGACTGGCCAAACAGTCAACATGAGCAATACAAGTGGTCAAAGAGGGTCAAATCACTCCTTAAGCTTAATACACTCCACTTAATCTCCCTCCTATTTAATCCACCAGCTCCCAAGCCTTCCCCCATGCCACATCAACTGCCATGTGGCATTGGGACCCATCAAACTATCAAACCATGCTTTGGAGTGGTCAAAATTTGTCAAATGACCTCCTTAGGCTAACCCACCCCATCCCTAACCATTCCATTAGTCCTAATAATCTTCTGGAATGTTCTTAAAATATTTCAAAGCCTTTGGATCATGATCAAACGATCCCTATGCTCTC
Organism: Dendrobium catenatum; assembly: GCF_001605985.2. Lineage (NCBI taxonomy): Eukaryota > Viridiplantae > Streptophyta > Magnoliopsida > Asparagales > Orchidaceae > Dendrobium > Dendrobium catenatum. Next base: position 47,944 of record NW_021390876.1, read on the forward strand.
TACATGGGTACAAAAGGACAAGTGAACTTTACACCTAGGATGTACCCTTGTCCTTGATCCTCCTGCTCCGACCTGCTCCCTGGACAGATGGCACTCATTTAGGAAGCTTCCAAACGAATCTCAACCCTCCATTCAATCTAGAGTGGATTGAATAGGGCAAAAGACTCAAAATGAGTCTCATTCGAACCCTAATACTCTCTCACCCCATCTAGAGCTCCTCTAATTGAACTCTCTGTTCCTTTGAGTTCTCTTGAGTCCTCCAATTACTTCCCCACCCAAACTCTAGCAGTCAAAGCCATTTCCGGTGATCTTCAGGCGAGCCCAATTTCTAATCCATCTGAGGCTTGTGCCAGGAGATTCGTGGCATGTCGGAGCGTGGATTCAATTGGGAACTTAATCGTGGATAGTCTACAAGTTCAGAGAATCCAAAAGCGGTGTAAACCGTCCATTAAATCACGGTAAAATCCTAAACCTAGCTTAGGGCACCTAGGTTAATTTAGCATTTTATTCAATACATTATTCACCGTGAAATGAGTTCCCCAAAATTTATGTTCGTAATCTCCATTTAAGTTTAAAATTTCAAAAAGATTGATCGATTTGATCGTCTGAACGAGCCAAAAAATGTTTCCTAGGGCATTTTCGTAGCCTGGTTCAGGCGTACGTTTTCTGAACCGTTGATCGCTTGATCAACGATCCAGATCGAGCCGCTCCGTGCGTTGATCCGACTGTGTATTCGAGTCAGCGCTCGATTTCTTTGTTCAGCCACATCTGGGCCGTCCGTTCAGAACCGCGGGATTGAAATCCCACCGTTTGATATCTCCTTGTGAGATCAAACCGCGGGATTTAATCCTGGCCGTTCGTTTCATGACATGGTTGATCCGATGGCGAAAACAGCTTGCTGACGTGGTTAAGTGAAACCGCGTGAAGCGATTTGCGGCTGACGCGTGGATGACCGCCGCCGCAATTTCGATCCGGTGAATTCCATCGTACCACGTATCCCCCGCCACCGCGTGGTTTCGAACCCGCAAACCAGCGTTCTCCACATGTTCCACTTAGCCGCCATAACCTAATAACTATATTTAATTAGTATTTTGATTATTTTAATTAACATAATACTTTAAAAAACCATTAAAAATTAATTCAAAATAAAAAAAAATCCATATTTAATATCAAACTCTTCAGAAATTTAAATACTTTAATTTAAAACTATAAATATTTTAAAATATGAAATATATTTTAGATAATTATAAAACATTTAGTTTTAAATATTTAATTAATATTTAATTGAATAGTCAGACAAATATTTTTCTAATTTTAAAAGTTTATATGTTAAAATATGTTAAATGATTAAACATTTATTTTAAATTAATTTAATTTGAATTTGATTTCAATTTGAACCATATTTTGAATATTTTATCTTATTTTATATATTAACTAATTATTTAAATATTAATTAATACTTAATTGAAATTTATTATGATAATTTTAAAAATTCAAATGAAATCATTGCCTTATAATTCAATATTTTTAGAAAACTTTTAAAGCCCAATTTAGCTTAATTTAAAATTATTTAAATAATATATATATATATATATGTATCTAAATTCTAGAGATTTAAGAGATCCCTTTGGAATCTTAAGCATGGGTTGAATGTGTGAATGGAAATTATGGGTAATTGATTAGTGAGTAATTACATGTTAACTATTCACTAATCATATCATTAATTGTCTTAATTTTTTTTTTTTAGTCTTTGCATGTCTAGGAAACACACACCACTTAGTCTAGGCTCTCCTAGATTTAAGGACTTGTTTAATTGTATGTGTTTGCTTATATCTTAAGTTTGAGGGTTAGTTAAAACCTTGATTTGGACCTATTAAATATAGTGTCAATAATGATAATAATTAAGGACTTATGTGTAGAGAACTTAGAAAAATTCTAACAATTAGGATACACATCATTTTAACTTGAAACTTCAAACACTTTAACTTAGTGACACTCTCAGCCTATAGAAAACTTTTCACAGGTTTTAGAGATTATTAAGACCCTTAATCAATTTTCCTAAGTTTAAATCCTTAATTAAGCTTTAAACCTTCTAGAAAATATAATAAATCAATTTTAAATCCAAAAAATACAAATATGACCTTTAACTGACCAAAATCAAACTCTTAATCAATGAAAATTAAAACCAACATAATTTTATAGCAATTCTGGTCTTAATTTAATTTTAAGTGAAATTTAATATTTAATTAAAATAATTAATTAATAATAATTAAAAATTCAAAAAAATTCTCAAACACTTGGGAATCTCTCCTTAGGTCATACCTGACCTTTGTAATTGATTTCAAGGAGTTTGGAGTTCATTTGGAGCAAAATCAAGAAAACCTCTCTAATTAAGCAATTTCAAAAATTTATTAAATACCCAAAACTTCAAAAATTTATTATTAATTCAAGAAAAATTCAAATCATTCAAACTCAATTTCATTCCACTTATAATAATGTATAATATGTATTAAAAATATTGAAATTCCAGAAAATCTTTAAATCTGAAAAGTTAACAAATCGGTCAAATCTAAGTCAAAATTAACGTAAAACTTCAAAACTTCATAATAAAATGTAGAGAAATCTAATTTTAGCATACTTACTATCTAACTGATCGTATTAAGGTGTAGTATTTTAATAAAATATTAATTTTTTAGAAAACACTTTTAATTAAAAAGTCATTTTTAACCCCTTAATTATGTGATTAAAATAATCCAAAAATTCCAAAATTCAATATTTGATTTCAGACTCCAAAAAATATTAAGTTAATGTTTAAAATACTCAACAAACATTTTAAAACACAACAACCATCCTAAAGATGAAATTTATTGGCTGGACTACTCCGGGCTGTGGGGCTACGTGTCCTAAGGAGGTTTGTTTCTCGAGCCTGGTGGCACAACGCCACGAATGATTCTAAGGGGTGTTAAACCTTAAAATAGATTAATAATTAATTACTTAACCATTTAAAATATCTAATTCAACCCCATTAATCTGGTTTATCGTCTTGACTACTCTGAGCTGCGGGGCTATGTGTCCTAAGGAGGTTTTGTTCATCAAGCCTAGTGGCACAACGCTACGAACCGATTAATGGAAAAAATTAATTAAACTTTAAAAACCATTAATCAATCAATTTTGATTAAAATTCATGAGTTTTTAAGCATTAATCAAATTAAACCACTTAATCATATCAGGTACCACTAAGTAACCCAGGCCTACGAGACTATTGAATTAGCCCCAAGGAAGGTAAAATAAATTTCACAGCCTTGGTGAGAAACAAAGGTGGTGCCCAACAAAAAATTAAAATCTATTTTAAATTTAATTTTAAGTCATTAATTAAACTCAAACCTAAACTTTTCTTAAAGCCTTTCAACCAATCAAACCTTAAGCAACTACAATATAATGATTATACTTAAGAAATATCAAAACCACACAGCCTTTTACATACACTTTAGATGATTTGCTAAGACAATCAACTCTAGTTTTAGGTTGGGCCGGTGTATATTTTTTCGCTGTGTGCCGGGTTTTCGAGCTTTCTTTGCATGTTGTTTGCTAGTTTAGACTTGATGTGTTTATTTACTTACTTGCTTACTACACTTTGTACTGCGATTGCTTGTGCACTATGTATATATATATATATATATATATATATAATGTTTTGCATAGGTACCCGCTGCGCTTAAGACCCCCTTTAAACTAAAAGAGCATGGCCAAGTTTGGCAAAAATTATGCATTTCAAATTTTCAATTATAACTACTTGGGATTGTATATACAACTGCTGATTATTAGGATAACTTTGTATGATCGAGTCTAGATTTTTTTTTTTTAATTTCAATTAATGTAAAATTGATTTGATAAGGTTGTAATTTTTTTAAAGTGATTTGAGTTTGGGATATTAATATCCAACTTGAATTTCAAAGAGGAGAATACATCCTTAAAGGGGAGAGTCTTCTTCCATTTGGAAGTCAAGTTAGGATACCTTTCAAATATCCAAAGAGGAAAGATAACACACCCGTTCAAGGGAGAGTTTCTTTTTATTTGGATATCCAGAACCGACGAATCAAGATGTTTGTGAGAAGATGAAGAAGTTGATAATGAGAAGAATCTCAACGTCTCAAAATCACTTAAATCTTAAGAATATAATCCGGGTTGTTGTCAGTGGTGCCCGGCCACTTTACTTTTCTGCATTTCTGGGATGTAATATTAAAGGGCACTTGCCTATGGACTTTCAATTTGAATAATTAATTTATTTGGTTGTGCATTATAAATATCTGCTTTTCTAGTCTTTTTATTTGCATGTCGTACTTGATTTAGCCTGGAACCCGACTATAGGCTCTTAGGGGTTTGTCAAAATTTTTTTATTAAAATTAAATTTAAAATTTTTAAGATAAGATAGAAACTCTAAACGGTCTTAAGAAGTAAGCTCGGACTCGTTGAGGATTTTTCATGCATCATATTATACTTTCTCTACCTTATTAGGCACCTCCCCAGCTGCGGGTTTTAGCAAACCACTTCAGCAAAGTTGAGCTCCTCAAGTGGTGGTCCGGTGGAGCAACAGTGTCAGGCGGTGGTCCGGCGGAGGTGATGGCCTTAAGTGGTTGTCCGGCTAAAGTGAGGGCCTCAAGTGGTGGTCCGGGAGAGGTGAGGGGGCCTCAGGCGATGGTTCGGCGAAGGCGAGGGCTTCAGGTGGTGGTCCGGCGAAGGCGAGGGTCTTTGGCGAGGGTGGGGGTCTTCGGCGGTGGTCCGGAGGAACTCCGGCGGTGGTCGAGGAGGAGCTTATTCCTTCTCTTCCGTCTCTTTTCTTCTTCTCTTCTTTCTTCTGTCCCCCCCCCCCCCTTGGGAGAAATGAGAGGTCTATTTATAAATTTTCTGGAGTGGCATGGCCCGTAAATAGGCAAGATATCACGGGTAAATGTGGAGTGGTTGGATGGATGGCCGATATTGAATCCCTTGATCATGTACTATTCATCAGACATTTAAAGGCCTTAATGATGTCGGAATTTAGCAATCTTGGGCTCGTTGGATTTGTTTCGTCGATCTGGTCGATTCAACTATAAGCTCGTAAAATTTGGAACCGTTTGGTAACCCAAATTATGGTTTGAACCATTCAACAGCACTTCGGGTCCTTGATTTGGGCTCTTTTGGGCTCGGCTTGAGTCGAATTTGGTGTTGTTGGGTTCATATTTCCGAGACGCTCAGTTCGACTATAAGTTTGCTGAAATCAGAGTTCGAATGGTCTCCAAATTTATTTTTGAAGTTTCCCATTTGATTTTGTTTCGAGATTCATGCCCGATCAAGATAATGTTTTGATGATATATAACAGTTTCCCCCTTATTTTCGGACGTCGAAGCTCCAGAAGTCTGAAATATGTGTTATACATTTTGGGGAATGTTTGACGACAGTTAGATCATATAATGTTGGGAGTCATATCATTTTCCAAATTTGTTCATCTTCTCAATATTCAGCTTGTGATGAATATTCCAATAGGTAAATTTCTGCATTTATGCTTTTTGAAATTACTTTTGAGGACTAATGCTCGGACTTATCTAAAGCTTACAAAAAACTTTAGATTAGTTTATAAAACCTCATAAAAAAATCTCTTTTTTATAATAAATTCATCTTGGATTTTATGAAGGTAAGAGAACATAACATCAAATATCTCCTCATCTACACGATCAACCACACACATGGAAAGACGCACCCCAAGAGGCTTTGCCAACCGGTTGTAAATATGGTTGAAGGTTTATTTATTTAATTTTTTTTTTGTGAAAACATCCCTAGCGGTTTGGCAATTTGACCAAAATCGCCCGGCCAAACCGCTGAAAACAGTTTTTTTATTTTTTTTTATTTTTTAAGAGAGAATTTTTTTTTTCTCTTTCTTTTTCTCTCCCATAACTCCCACAACTTCTCCCTCTTGCCTACAAATACCCTCCCTGGGGTTAAGAAATTTACACACATTTTCTCCCTCTATTCTTACAATTAAGGCTTTCCCTTGGTCTTCCAATGCCCCTCTCTTTGTAAGGAAGTCTGGTAATCGCCCCTTCTCCCTCTAGCAAGATAGAGACTCTCCTTTCACTCCTATAGCAAGATAGAGAAGCCTTTATAAACTCTTTTTCACTGACCCTGATGAGGTAGAGAACCCAAACTCCTTTTACTTCCTCCAGAAGTAGAAAAAATACCTTGACTCATTTTGCTTCCTCTTGAAGCAGGAGGAGAACCCTGACCTTATGCCAATGAAGACCTCCCTATAGCCACCAAGGAATCAGGGATGATGACTGCAAAAGATGACTCAGATCCTCGCTTGGAGCAACCTTTTTGAACACCTCACAAACTACCCCTCACAATAACCTCTTTCTCTCCCAAGCTATCCCTCTCCTTCTTTTAGCTCTCTCAGGTCAGGACATCAACAAAAGATCTCAATATTAATAATCAAGAGATTATAAAGAAGGGCTTAAAATTTTCCCTAATTTCTAACTTTCCATCAAAGATCGTCTAGGATGATCGATAGATTATCCTGTATGATTAGTGTATTTTTAACCCTTTCAACCAGGACGATCTGGGAGGGCTAGATGATTAAAAGCCTTATTTGTTCTGATCATCTCATCTTATATGATTAGTTCAAAGACATACATATTATCCAACACTTTGTTCTAGTTGTCTAGAAGATATATGTTGGATGATCAAGAAATATAACTTATCGTCTAGAACTATTCTTTAATCATCCCATATAATTAGTTCAAAATCAAGGATTATCATCCAGCACAACATTCTAGTCATCTAGGTGATACACCTAGATGATGGAGAATTTTAACTGATCATTCAACATATTATTCTGGTCATCCTGGTGATCCAGGAGAAGATTAAGGTTTTTCTAACCAATCGTCCCAGGAGAAAATTAAGGTTTTTCTAACCGATCGTCTAGGACGATTCTGCAATTATCTAAGACAATATGATCAATCAATCAAACCTTAATTTCTTTCCTTAATCACCTAACTAATTTAGGCATGATGGTAATAAATTCTCTAGGGTGATATGGGATCATTTATATGAATTCTAAAAATAATATCATACCTAAAAGAGTTTGGTAGCTGACTCTTTCTGATTGAGCCTTTTGTCCACGGCAATTTGCTGAATTTGGTTTCCTTAACAAAGAAGTCCTAATCAGGTGTTTTTAATATTAATAGATCATCTAGGATGATTTTTTTATCATCCTGTTCAATGTGATAAAAAAAAACTCTTAAGCCTATAATATCTCTCCCCTTGAGTGTGTGTGAAAGGTTACTTAGCATCAAAAACCCAAAATTTGTTTAGGTTATTAGACCTAATGCAATTATCCCAAGGCTAACCAAGAGAGGGGTGAATTAAAAATTTAAAATTTTCCTCTTGAATAAAAACTATTTATAAAATTGTTTGCACAATTTAATTTTTAACAAAATAAAATTTTTTTCAACCACAAAATTAAAATTGTATAAAATAAAAATGCTAAAAAAAAAAATAAATATTTATAGTGGTTTGGTCAAACTACATCTACGCCCACTCCATAAAAACTCCCTCTTCAAGTATTGCACTATTATAAAAGTGACTCTCCTTTTGCTCTCATAATAAGGCAGAGAAGCCTTTACAATTACCCTCTCTTCCACCAATCCACGGTGCGGTAGAGTACCATCATCTTTTCACACCCTCTATGTATCGGTAAAGTACTGTCATCCTTTCACACTCTTCAAGTGTCGGTAGAGAATCGATGTCCTTTCTCACTCTCCAAGTGTAGGCAGAGAATTGGCATCCTTTCACACTCTCAAAGTGTCGGTAGAGAATCGGCATCCTTTCACACTCTCCAAGTGTTGGTAGAGAACCATCATCCTTTCACACCCTCCTAGTGTCGACAGAGAAATAGATCTTCTTCAATGATCTTCCCTCTAGCATTTTCAAAGAAGTAAGGAAGATATTTGCAACAAACACAAAGATATTCTCACCTTTGAGTAAACTTGTGAACCCTTCACACTGTCAATTTGCATGAAATCTCTCTCAAACACTCTCCCAAATCACTCTCACACTTTTTTTCTCTAGAAAAATGAAGAAGGATTCATCCTTAGTCAATTTTAAGGACCTTATATATAAAACATTGTCTAGAAAACTAAAAATTTCAATTTTGATCATCCCCGATCATACAGTATGATCGACGATCATACGAACAAATAGTTTAAAGATTGCTCATATGATCCTGGATGAAACATTTTTGTACATGAACATCGTATAGTATAAATTTATATCGTCTTGGATAAACATTTCAAAAAAATTTCTTGTTTGTATGGTTGAAAATGTTTGCAACAATTTCTTACTCTGGACGTTGTCTGTATGAAAGCAAGATTGTCTTGGATGAACAGTTCAAAAAATTTTCATATTTGTATGGATGAAAATGTTTACATCAATTTTATATTCTGGACATCATCATACGAAGGAAAGATCATCCCAGACGAATACAACAACAACAACAACAACATCAACCCTTTATCCCACTACGTGGGGTTAGGTACATGAATCCTTTTTTCTCCATTGTGTCTTATTAAAGGTCAAATTCTCATTTAAATCTAATAAAGAAAGGTCATTCCTAATACTTACTAACCAAGTCTTTTTAGGTTTGCCTCTACCTTTCTTAACATAAGTCAAATCTAATACCTCTACTCTCCTAACCGGGTCATTGGAAGGCTGTCGTTTTATGTGACCAAACCATCTAAGGAGACTCTCTCTAATCTTATCTTCTACTGGAGCTACTCCAACCTTTTCATGTATATGCTCATTTCGTAGCCTATCTCTAAGGATAAATCCACTCATCCACCTGAGCATCCTCATCCCTGCCACACTTAACTTAGTATTATGCTTCTCTTTTAATGGCCAACATTCACTGTAGTGAAGCATTGCAGGCCTCACTACCATCTTATAGAATTTTCCCTTAAGTTTGAGAGGTATGTTTCTATCACACAGCAAGCCCAATGCATTCATCCACTTCAACCATCCAACTTGAATTGTGCTGATAATATCCCTATCTATTTCCCCATCACTCTGAATAATAGATCCAAGATATCTAAAATGTGTACTCTTATTAATGACTTGATCGCCCAAAGTCACAATCCCCTCACTAGGTCTATTACTACTAAAATTACACTCCATATATTATGTTTTAGATCTAGTCAAGTGAAAACCTTTAGTCTCTAATGTTGACCTCCATAATTCAAGTTTACTTTCAACCATCCCAGATGACTACTAAAATTACACTCCATATATTATGTTTTAGATCTAGTCAAGTGAAAACCTTTAGTCTCTAATGTTGACCTCCATAATTCAAGTTGACTTTCAACCATCCCAGATGAATAGTTAAAAAAAATTTCCTGTTCATATGGACGAAAATGTTCGCATCAATTATGTACTCTAAACGTCGTCTGTATGAAACCTACTTCATATAGTACAAACAATACTTTGAAATTTTTACGTCCAAGATTTGATTAACTACTTGCTAGAGGAACAAACTGGAAAAATCATCTTGTACGATACGATAAGTTTAAAAATTTACAAGTTTTAACTCTCTCCTACTATGTGTGTGTCTACAAACATTTATCCTATTATAATCACACTCTCTCAGACTCAATAAAAGTGTAAAATATAGACTCCATTCATAATAAACCCTAATCTAATCTAACTTAAAGTCTTCAACTGTTTGGAGTAAAAATTTTCTGAAAAGTTAATACAAAAAATAACAAATGCAATATATCTAATATATTTTAGGAGAAATAGTAATCAAAATAATAATATTTGGAATCATCAAAAACACATATGATATAAAAACATATTTATGAAAACTAAGTTGTTATAATCTCCCCCTTTTTTATGATGGCAAAAAAATTATTATTTGAGTTAAAATTTAAAGCAAAAATTTCACCTTAGCTCCCCCTAAATGAATGACTAATGTAAATCTAGGAATTCATATAAATATCAAAAGCCCTAAACTAAAAAAAATAAAAGACTCCAAATCAAAGACACCAAATCAAAAACAATTCGAACAAACACAAAACACAAAAAAAAAAATAAAATTTCAAACATATTCATGCATTCAAAATATACACATAAAACATACACAATAACACACATCAAACAACAAATATTAATTAAACAATAATAATACTCTCCCTTTTGACAACAACAAAAAGGGAAGCAAAACTTGAAATGAAAGGTTTCAATAGATAAACTAAATTAATTAATCTAGAAAATGGTTTTAAACCAATTTCAAATATAATATTAATTCCATAATATTAAAAAAGAAAAATTCAAAATTTTAAATAAAAAACAACTAAGATAAGAAAAATTTAATCAAAGTCATGATTCATGCTAGATAAATTAAACAGAGATGATTATTACAAAAATGATGAAATGAAGATTAGCTAACTTCAAATTCAATAAAAAATATAATTGTTAATTAAATAGATTTGACATAAAGATTGAATGATAGAGGAAAGAATATAATAATAAATTTCAATTTGGTGACATTGCGTATCTTTTCAAATATTTATGACACACTTTATGCATCTTTTTCTATTTAGGCTAATTTTGTGCCTCTTTTCACTTTGTGAATCATTACGCATTCTTTTAATTTTTACACACATTATGCATTTCCTTTTGATTTACTTTTTGGGTCTTTCCAATATCAGTAATCTAAATTCAAATTTCACTAATAACAAAAATAAGCATATTGAATAATAATAATAATAAAAACATTAATCTTGCAACAAAAAGATTCTAGTTATGTTTACCTAAAATCACATGAAATTGATCTCCATATCTAAATCCAGATATAATTTAATTTAAATTTTTTGAAAAATTAGATTTTGTAAGGAAATTAATTTGTAAAGTAAAATAATTTATAGCTCATTTTTGATCAATTTCAAAAGGTTTTTCGTATTTGAGATACTAACATTTCAAGAACCAAGAAATAAAATATGTCATAAAAAATGGCCTTTTTCATTGATATCTTAAAGATCACATACATTCATTTCAACTGATATCAACTTGAATAATTCACAACATCATCATATAAAAACTTAACAATATATAACAAACACTAAAAACATGAAAGAAAAACATCATAACATCACTCTCAAAAGCTTAGTAGAAAGAACAACAATGAAGTTCACCTAGAACTCGAAGGGGTCCTTATCTGGAGGTGGAGGCTGATTGAACATAGAGAAATAGCTATTTATCATAGCTACATTGGTATTGATCGTGTCAAACTGACCAAAGATCCAACCCATATCCTCCTAGTATCTTGCATCCTGTTCATTTATGTGAGTCTCAATTTGATCAAAGCATTGATCAAAATGAGTCTCCAAATGATCAAATCGCTGAACCATTTCCTGAAAGTAATTTTAATCAGGTCCATATGCAAGTGCGGGTGCTCCCCCCATCTCCTTAAATATCATCACTAGAACTCTGATATCTCCCAAATAGTGATAAAAAGAAGGATCGGTAAAATAAATTGGTAGTACAATGGAAGGATCAAGATGAATGAGATTGTATTTTTTATGAAGGTTAAAGACAACTAAATGTCCTAAAGCCATATTTTTCTTCCTTTTATGGTGTGAAAGTCCAATTTCAGAAAGGTTGTACAGATAATCCATAATGAGTTATGCTTCATCAAATGGCTTTTTATTCATAATAAGATATTTGACAGTGGATATGAGTGGGGTCATATTTACATGATTATCAGCCTTAGGAATAATTAATATTCTTAAGACATGTTAGATGATCCAGGCATTTTGGTTCAAGGTATAGACTCGAGCTAAATGATTAACTTGGGAGACACCTCTAAGAACTTTATTAATTTCAAACTAGCCTAAATCAGCTCTAGGGTCATAATGTGGGCTTGAATCCCCTTGGTCCTTAGATGAAGAAAGTTGCCAAAATCTTCCTTAGTTATTTCTACATGTTGTTTTTGGATATAGGAACTTATCCTAGAGTGGTCCTAATTGACTCTCATGTTGGCTAAGAAGTAATAAAAAGTTTCTTTATGATAGGCATAGATAAGAGTGAGAATAAAAGATAGTTGAGTAGAGGCAAACAAAGGTATTATATAAAAGTGAAGATCATACTGGATTAGAAGTCTATATGGGGTGATTTTTGTAGCAATATACCTAAAATAGGCATCTTCATACTTCTTAGATAGGAAGTTTGAATCCATAGCACTTGAAGAAGAAGAACCCTTAAAACCATATGGATGTTTGTTAGAACTGTCCATTTCCTAGATAAGGGCTCTAGAGAGATTTAATAGGAATACGAAATTGAATGAAAATGGTTTTAAAACCCTTCTATATAAAGAAAAATGAGTAATCGTATTGTATAAAATTTGGATCGTAGGTACAATCGTGAATCATACAGGACGAAAATATTTAAGTACGTACGAACAGAAATTGCCAAAAATGAAAAACTTTTCATAAAATGCCATTTTTGAGGTGGCCTTTCATACAGGCTTTTTGACCACTCGATCATATAGATAAATAGGTATTTGTCTAGAATGATTAGAATATCAAAGATTATTTTAAGGAGGTTAAGTCTATCCCCCATAGAAACTGACATTCGGATAATATAGACAAAAACAATTTCATCTAGGACGATCAGTAATAAATAACTTAACCTAACTGGTAAAATCATCCCCACATGTACATATGAATTAGTGCCAATCATACCGTACAATGATATCATCGTACAGTATGAAACCTATGAAATCTAATTTTTGCATGCTTAACTTTATAAACTGTCATGTATATGCTTCAGAATTTATACGAGACTAAATAATTTTTGTACAGTATAAATAACACACTTAGAAAACAATACATAAAAAATTAGAAAAACTTCTCAAAATCACTTATTTCAATCAAGTGACATGCTTCCAGTTTTAACACACACAAAAACAAAAAATAAAACAAAAATAAACACACATAAACAAATAAAATAAACAAATAAATATTAAACTAAACCGACACAAACATAGAACATATCAAGTTTGCAAAATATGTAATTTAAGCATTAAGATCAATCACACCTAATCTTGTTCTTAAGGTGCTAAAAGTGTCAAAGGCTAGTGGTTTTGTAAAAATATCTGCAAGTTGATTTTCTATAGAAATGTGAGTCAATTCAAGTTCTCCCTTGGCTATATGATCTCTAATAAAGTGATGCCTAATATCTATATAATTGGTTCTAGAATGTTGAATAGGATTCTTTTGAAATACAAATGGCACTAGTATTATTACAAAAAATTAGAATTATACCAATTAAAAATCCTAAATTAATCAACAATTATTTCAACCAAAGAACTTATACCACACAACTATCTAAGGTAATGTATTTTGCTTCAGCAGTAGATAGGGCTACTGAATTATATTTCCTACTGGATAAAAAAATTAAAGAGTTTCTTATAAATTGATAAGTTCTAGATGTACTTTTCCAATCAACCTTATAACTTGCAAAATTTGAATCAGAATATCCAATTATTTCAAAAGAAGAGCTGTGTTTAGGATACCAAATCCTTAAGCTTTATGTTCCCAAAAGATATCTCAAAATTCTTTTGACTGCTATTAAATGTGATACTTTTGGATCAGATTGAAATCTAGCACATAAACAAACATAAAATATTATATCTAGTCTGCTAGCAATTAAATAAAGCAATGATCTAATTTAACCCTAAATTTCTTTTGATCAACAGATTTTCCCTTAGGGTCCTTATCCAACTACACTAAGAACTCATTAGTGTAGTTACTAGTTTAGTATTATCCATTTCAAATTTCTTGAGCATGTCCTTAATATACTATGATTGAATAAGAAAAGTTCCTTCCTTATTTTGCTTAATATTCAAACCAAGAAAAAACTCAAATCACCCATTAAACTCATCTAAAATTCACTACTTATTATTTTTCAAAAATCATCACAAAGATTTTTTTTTGTAGATCCAAAAAGGATGTCATCAACGTATATTTATACAATGAGTATATCATCTCATAATTGCTTCAAAAAGAGACTGGTGTCCACACTTCCTTTCACAAAAAATCTCTCTAATAGGAAAGTGCTTAACCTCTCATACCAAGCCCTAGGTTCTTATTTTAGTCCATACAATGCTTTTTTCATTTTAAATATGTAATTAGGGAATTTAGAATTTTTATAACTGGAGGTTATTCAACATTAGTATACTCTTATATCACCCTATTCAAAAAGGTACTTTTGACATCCATTTGAAACAATTTAAAACTTTTAAAATAGGTAAAGGCTAAAAAATCCCTAATTGATTCAAGTCTTACTACAGGGGCAAAAGTCTCTTCAAAATCAATCCCTTATATGTTATTATACCCGTTAGCTATCAATCTAGCCTTATTTCTAATCACAACTCAGGAATCATTCATTTTATTTTTCAACATCCACTTTGTTCCAATAATAGTTTGATCCATATGCCTTTCAGTTAATTTACAAATATCATTTCTTATAAATTAATTCAGTTTTTCTTGCATGGCCAAATTCCAAAATTCATTCGAAAGTGCTTTATTTATATTTGTCAGTTCAACCATTGAAATAAAAGCAGAACAATTCACCTCTTTACTAAGTCCATGCCTAGTCCTACACCCTCACTCAATTCATCTAAAATCAATTCCTTAGGGTGATTCTTAGAAAAATTAAATTCTCTAGGTAAAGGGTTTTCTATTTCCACTATCTCTTCTAAATCAATCTTTTCTATTATTTGAGAGTTATTTTCAATATGAACCACTTCTAACTTTAACTCTTCCAAAATGCTAGACTCATCAAACACAACATGTTTGGTATCCTTAACTACAAAAATCCTCTTGTAAAAAACTCTATAAGACTTTCCAACTCTAGAGTATCCAAGAAAAAATTTTTCATCAGATTTTAGATAAAATTTTCCTAAAGGTATTTTTCCATTATTTTGAATGAACACCTTACATTCAAAAACATACAAATGTGATAAATTTGGTGTTCTACTCTTAAAAAGCTCATTGGGTGTCTTATTCAATTTGGATATAATATTCACCCTATTCATAATATAATAAGTTGTACTAATTGTTTTTGCCTAAAAATATTTTAGAAAGGAATATTGTTGACCTCATTATTTGAGGTCAATTCCCCAGAATCAACTCTAGTACCTAGGTTTTTGTAGCCTAGTGTAGATGTCATACCCATAGGATTTCTCCTAGGTGGATACCTAGTGACATAGTATCGACTCGAACCTATCACTCAACTCGACTCATATCAAATCGACCCTTAAAAATAAAAAAATTTACTACACCAATCAGAACAAAATCAAATCAAATTAACTAGAGTTGAGTTCAATTCCAATGGTCCCGATTAGCCCGATTTGACTCGTTACGAGCTGATGACATTAGTTAAATTAAATAAATGATTATAAATTAATTAAACTAATTTCATTTAGTTATTCTTTTAAAATAAATTACCTTATTTTAAAATAAAATGACTTTTTTTTAATAAATAAATATTTCCTAATCATCTATTCTAAAATTAAAATTCAAATCAAGTGTGGTAAAAGCCGGTTCAAGCCAAAAAGAAATGGAAGTTTAATAAGCCGGTCTAACCATCTCCACACGATCTCCCTCTCATTTCGAAAACCACCCAGCCCCCGCTCTCTTTCTCTGCAGTTCGGAACCTCCCCAAAGATTGGCACACAGAGAATGGATCTCCCTCTCTCCTTTTGATTCGCAAAACCTCCTGTTGACCTCATTATTTGAGGTCAATTTCCCCAAATCCAACTCTAGCACCTAGTTCTTCGTAGCCTAGTGTAGACGTCGCCCATAGGATTTCCCTTAGGTGGAGCCCACTGACGTAGCATCGACTCAAGCCTATCACTCAATTTGAATAAGAATCAATTCGATCCAATTTCATTTCAACTCCAAAATGAACTCAAATCAAGCTCGATTTATGTTTCGTCGATGTCGATCGACTCAATCTAATTTATTTTCAATCAAATTGATATATCTTTGGACTCAGATCAACTCATCAATCAAGCCCCAAATTATATCTAGTAAAGCCTACTTTAATTTTAATCAAACCCAAAATCATTTCTTAAATATCTTTTAAAATATGGATTAATCACTACCATTGATTAGAGAGAACAAAATCATAAATTTAAAATCAATTTTGAATTAACAGTTTTTTTTTTAGGTTTGATTAAAACCGGTTCAAATCAATACCCCATCTTCTTCAAAATACACGAAACTCCTTCTCTCTCTCAGATTCGCACAAACCAGCCCAGTTCGATCTCCCGCTCCTCTCTGCAGTTGGCGAACGGACCCATCTCCCCTCTCACTGCAGTTGGAACGACTCCTACTCTCTGCCTCTCATTCGCACAGAACAAAACTCCCTCACCGTCACTCTCCCTTATGCGTGAGAAGTCCAGAATAGCAAAAAACCCCAAAACCTGATCTCCTCTGCAGTTCGGAACTTCCCAGGCCGGCTCCTCTCTGCAATCCCGAAATTCCTCTCCATATCTCTCTCTCATTTTTCGGAAAACCACCCAGCAGTTTGCACGAACCGCCTCTCTCTCCTCTGTAACATACGAACTCCCTTCCTCAATCGTTCCTACAGCAATTCGCATGAACTCTCTCAGTCTGTCGCTCCTCTCCTTCAGCCCGCACATAGCCGAAGCTCTCATACCGAACTCTGGCTCCCCATTCAAAAATATAGAGAACCTCACAATTGCTCTCACCACGCCTCCTCCCAGTTCATGAAACAAGTTCGCCTCCTCTTGCTCGTAAAACGCATAGCCCGATGCCTCTCAGATTCGCACGAAGCCCGTCGCCCCTCTGCCGTTTGCGAACAGCCCTCATTTCTCTCTCTGGTTCGTATGAAAAGTCCAAGCAAAACTCCAGGAAAGCCTAACGAAGCCTCCATCCTCCTCTCTTCCGTTCGTCTCACCAAGGAGGAACCATCACTAGCCTTTCTTCCCTTCCGACCTATCTTCCCGACCTGATACAAACAGCCTCCTTGATTTTCGGTAAAAATTCTTCTACATCCTCGTCCATCTTCTTCTTCTCTTATATAATTATCTTATTGATAAAAGAAATTATAGAAGATTATGTTAACATCTAGCAAAGAGGTTTAAGGGGTAGTGATTACTTGTATTGATGTTTATTTAAATAAATGCCATGTATATCAATCACCATTTGCTGAAATTTATTTTTGTTTTCTAAGAGATAAGGATAGGGATTTCGTATTCTCTTCAGAATAAAACTATTGTATATGTATGGCTTGCTTTGAAATAGCATATTTCCATCAGATTTTCTATCTCTTATATCCAAGGATGATATTGTTTTGCATTATTTTTTAAAACAAATTGTTCAAAAATCAGCAGCATTCTTCATCTTTCTTAAAATTAATGAATCAATTGTATTTTTCAAAATCATTGAAACAAAGTTGTAAAATCTGATTTCGTCATTTTGATATACATCAAAATTGATGAAGTAGTGAATGTAAAGGTAATAGATCTATATTTCTCTTAAAGATAGAAGTTTATATTGGAAAAGTTTTGTGTGAGAGAAAATAAAAGGTAAAATGTTTAGATTGGTAAAGAATTGTGTTTTTGTTATGTAAATTGAAAAATGGAAATTATGTGATTTGTAAAGGTAAACGATATATATGTTTTAAAGTGTGGTGCTTATGACAGATGAAAGATAAAATGTTTTTGTGTTGCAATAAAAGATATCTGTGATGGTTTAGAAGTAAAGTGTGTGTGTGTGTGTGTGTGTGTGTATCTTTTAGAAAGTAGAATGATGTGTTTGAAAAGTTACTTATATGTGCTTTGGAAAACCAAATAATGTGTTTTGTGAAAGATGAAGTGTATGTTAGAATGGTAAAGTATGCGAAAAAAGAAAAGTAAGAATTGGATCATGAAAAATAATGTGCCATGTTAAATGGTATTTTAAAAGTTTGTGTTTGTTAAAGGTTGAGGTGTTTTGGAGAGTGAAGGTGTATTTTGGAACACTAAGAATGGTGAAATTGTGTTTATATTCAAACTGAAGCTTGAAAGTGTATTGAAAAGTAAATCGTATGAGTGTGATTTTAGAAGATAAGAATTGTATATATTGGAAGTGGCAAGCGAATGGATTTTAGAGGAAAATAAAATGAAGGTCTAAGTTGTTGGAAATAAATTATTTGGATGAAATTGTTAGAAAATAAAAGCTCTAATTCTCTTTCTCTTGATCTTTCTCCCCCTTCTACTCCTTCTTTCTCATGCCTCGAGATACATGTTGGGAAATTACAAAGTGTAATTCCAAAAGGAAAGAACAGAGCCAGTGTTCAAGCCCGAAGAAAGGTATGTCTTTTATTTTTCATTAAATTTCAAATATTTTCTTATTAATTATTAAGTGTACTTTCTAATCCCTGCTTTTCCTATTTTCTTCTCTTTATTTGCATGAACTGCGAGGAATGGTACCGATTGAGGGAACAAAAGGACAAAGAGCTAATGACGTCAGTCGTCTCTATCCAACCGGGTAGAGGTGCTACGGGCGAAACCACCGGGTCGTAGCCCCCGGTGATTGTGAGTATTCTAAACTTAGAAAACCTTTAGGGGCCCCTTGATGTGGTGTGTGCGAACCCTTCCTTTAGGTCCCTATAGTAACTTCAATTTTATTAGGTTTACTTTATTTGCTCTAAGATCCCTAAACCCCTTTTACATATACGCAAAGTCCTAAGGGTTAGTAATAACAAATTTTTTTATCCTATATAATAGTAGTGACACTTAAGGACAAAAATTAAGGACTGAGTTTTAGAAAATCTAGACTTAGGATGCATGCACACTTTATTATAGAAACTTATAACATAGAAAATTTAGTGACATCTCACTTTAGAATTAGTAAATATTTTTAAATTAGAATTAAATCAATTAGAAAACTTTAGTCAATAATTAACCTATATAGGACATATCAAAACCACACATGTTGCACATATTTAAAATTGTTTGTTAGGACAACCGACTCTAGATTTAGATTAGGCCGGTGTTTATTTCCTTACTGCACTGTGATGGGATTTTTCTTGGTTTTCACTGCATGTTGGTTGTAAAATTGTTGTGTGTTTGTTGTACTACTTACTACATCTCATGTGATTGATTTGGCATTGCACGATTAGATTATCATAGGTTAGAGCTGATCTGGTTAAGGTAACAAGAATATTCTGCACACGGTGGCCACACTCGTTTGCAGCCGGCAGTTAAAGGCGGCTAAACTAATTAATAATAATATAATATATATCTACAGGTATTTCAGCTGCTAGCAAACCCAAGAGGTAAAATCAGATGATGCTGAATATTTAATTAAATGCTTGGGAATGATTTTTATAATAAACTGCTTAGGAAACCCTGCAGGGATCTAGTAAATTTTTTCTTTTATTCATTCCATGTGATGATGTAATGAAATGAAATGACCTGTCTAAGAAAAAAAATTTGTTGAAAGTGATTTTGAAAATTAGAATTGCACATCCCAAATTTGGAATCCAAAAAAGAGAATTATACCTCTAAAAGTATGTATTACTCATTTATTTTGGAAAGGCCATAATAGGATTAGATTTAAAAAATATGCCCAATCAGAAAAGAAATTAGCCCTCTTAGGGATGAGTTTCTTTTCGTTTGAGATATCTCATAGAACCCACGACCCGATGAAATCCAAGGAGGTTCGTAGAAGAAAGAAGAATATGAACAAAAGACAACATAGAAGAAAGAAGACAAAGAACTGAAAATACAAGGAACAAATATATCCCAATTTCAAAAATCACTTGCGTCGATTCTTAGGATTAGAACTCCGGGTTGTTTGTCCAGTGGTCGCCGGCCACCTTTACTTTTCTGCAATTCTGAATTGTGTAATATGGACATTGGTACATTGGACATTATATTTCGGATATTAAAATGATTGTTACATCTATTTGATGCAGTAGAGTTTTTATAGAACCTGTGCCATGCCGTGTTTGTTTTAGCCTGGATTCGAATCGGAGAGATTTTTTTCGTAAGGAAACGCTTAAAATTCTTTTTACTTGTAATTTAAAAATAAAAATTTTAGGCTCCCATATATAACTCTAACATTCTAAGAAGTTAGCTCCGGGACCGCCGAGAGTCAGCATAAGCATATTATTACTTTCTCTTCCTGTTAGGCACCTTCCCCGCCTGCAGGTTCTGGACAGACCACAGTTGACCTATGAGGGATGATTCTATGGTCAAGGGGATTTGTGCAATCTCTAGGGGAAAACTTATTTCAAGCTAATTTTTTAAACTTGCTTCATTATCCAATTTTATGCATTCGAGCTTCTAGATTTAGCGATGCATTGCAAAATTAGATACAAATTAAAAAGAGTCTTAAAATATTAATTGCATTTCCTAGACATTTTCACCTTACATAAGTCAAGGCCAATTAGGAACTGTTCTTAAGATGTCGGCCCCCAATCTCTTAAAATCTTAAGCAACGTCCCTACCCCATCTCTTTACAAAACGACACTGGATACAGTAGTTTTAAGCACCCAAGGTGGTTAGCTGGCTCCTCAATCCAGGCCGTGTAAGTTCCAGAATTTTGGCATTTCATCTAGTTAGCGTTCGGGTCAGATATGTTTCAATTAGTACCAAAAATTTAGATTAGGATTACTATAGACAGATTCAATTCTTTTAGATCTTAGTCCTCCACCCCAGGGAAGATTAATCAAATCCCAAATTAGACTAAATAAAATATTAATTAAACATAAAACTTTCTTCTCTTAAAATGTAAAGCCTCAACATAGGATAACTTTGGGGAGGGTTTTTTGCCTTCTTTTTGAAGGCCTTCTCAAAACTTGAACCCAGGCACCTACTTTTCCTCTTTGACCGCTAAATAAATGTTCAACATTGACTATCTCCTTAAAAAATTTCCTTACTCTTTATTTCCCTTGTCTTTACTTTATAATCAGCAAGGTATGAAATCACTGCTTAAATCGAGAGTTTTCTTAGGGCAGCATTCTCCTAGGATTTGTATATTTAACTATAGGAGCTGCTCTTTATAGGATTTCGAGCAACCCCAGACCATAAAATAAAACACTTATTTTTTTCATATAAAAATTGGAAGAATCTCTTGAACGAGTAGAATATTTTTAAAACCTTCTTTCAAATATTGAATGAAAACTAAAAAGGCGTAGAAGAATATTATTATCTTTACAACAATAACTATGAAGATATAGCATTATACTTGTTATATCAACTTAGGAATGATGAATTTTTTTTAAATATCTATTCTTATTTTGGATATCTGAAGAAGTGTTATGTTCTGATCTTATCAAAGATGAATCGATAATTCTCCTTAATATATCCCAACTAAAAAAGAGCTAATATCTTTAGTAAACTTTCAAACTAACTTATTTTCTATTTTTTTAAACATATTCATATAGAATTTTAACTGTTCATTTTTCGAATATATGTTATTCTTTAACTATGTTTTGATTATAGAAATATCAATTTTTCAAAACCCTAATTTTTGATATTGAATCCATTATAGAATATTGGTCGGGCCTCTCGAGCTGTATCTACTCTATTCTCAATGCCAGATATCGATTACAACAAATAGAAGAAATCAAATATCCTGCGTCTGCGTGCACCACATCTTTTCCCTCCCCTCACAACCACCTCCACGCATCTACCCGCGTATTTCTCATTTCGGCACCCTACTGCCGCCTACAATTCTCCTCCTCTCGGTTTCACCTATGACCATGCGCCTGTCCCTCTCCCATTCCCTAAGAAATGAATCCTTAGCCCTCACACACAGTTAGGAAATCTCCTCCACCCGAACACCCTATTCTCTATTCGCACCTCCTCCGATCGCTTACACCCAGAACCCGTCGCCCTCTCCCTAGCCAGTTGACGCAAGATCCAGCCCCTCTCCATGAACACAATTTGGCAGTTTGCATAGAAGCCCTCAATCCTCCCCTCTGCTCCCAGATGCCCGAATGCCCCCCCTATCTCTGCTGCCGCTGTTCGAAGAAAGCCTTGTTTAAAAAGTAGGACCCAACCAAGGTAGAGCAAGCTTCTCCGCGCTCTTATATTACGCACATATCCGAGAGCCGAAACTTCACACGCCTACTCACTTCTGTCTTGCATTTGCACACACAGAAGACTCGCCTCTCCTACTCTGATTTCTCGCAAAATCTCGCAGCCCGTCGCTCCTCACTCTGACAGCCTTCCATAGCTAATCACATTAGCACTAGTCGCGAACCATCTCTTGTAAGCACTCCGATTGCCCCAATATCTGACTGCATAAGCCTCATACATACTGTCCAGAGAGGAGAACAAAGGAATCTGACATTGATCCGATCTTCCACCCTTGAAAGACCTCATACGAACTCCGTTCTCAAATGCATGCAATTAATTTTTGTCGATCAGACGGTAACTAAAAGTTAGATTAAAACCTTCTCTTGATATTCTAGCCTTCTACTTCGTCAATATGAATCATCAATCAAAATAAAGAATCAACATAAATGAATATCATTTCATTTTATCTCTGTATTTGTAGAAATAAGATAATGATAAAAGTTTTTATCATCTTGTATTTCTTGAAATATTGTATTCATTTCTTTTGAAAATTTAAAAAGCATGTTGTTTAAGAAGTCTTCTTTTAATTACATGAAACGATATATATATTTATTATCTTAAATCTTCTGTTTGCTTTGACAACGGAGTTAGATACACCTATTTATTCTAAGTTTTGCTAGAATCATCAATGGTATTAGCCAAAATTGAAGTTTGTTCCAAGCATACAACTTTTATATTTGAATCAA
Organism: Dendrobium catenatum; assembly: GCF_001605985.2. Lineage (NCBI taxonomy): Eukaryota > Viridiplantae > Streptophyta > Magnoliopsida > Asparagales > Orchidaceae > Dendrobium > Dendrobium catenatum. The sequence continues at coordinate 70,819 of NW_021390876.1, forward strand.
TTAAGATGGTTATGGATTTTAGAAATTTATTAGATGGTACTTATATGCATAATTGAAGTATAAAAACTTATCATATTGGCAGTGTGTCGATTTGGATAAATGAGTAAATTGGAAAGGTATTACGCATCATATTAAAGGTTTAGACCTAACATGACACTATATCAAAATATGATACTATTCTGTTCTTGAAAGACTGATTCACACGGACTATCATTAACTGCAGTATCACAACATTAGTAAAAGCCATGATCCCCTCTCAGTAGTGCAATACAAATACTTACCAATATTCTTCCATTATCAGATTGAAAGTAACCAGTTGCACTGAAATCTCCTTTAGAGGAGAGTTGTGCACAAAAAACTGTGAATGTCAAATGTAATATAGTATATAATGTCTAGTAACCCAAGTATATTGTATGTCGTAACAAAGATCCCGAAGTTGTATTAAAGTGCAAATGTGAGGTTTTAGATAGAAAAGCCCTGAGTAGATTGATATTTGAAATTGAATAGTGGTAGGTTTGGGAATGTTATGAAAGAGAAGGTATAATGTTAATCTGTGTGTAAAACAAAGAAGTAAAAGTGGTAAACACTTGAAATACAGTCCGTTGTAGATTTTGACAAAGAATAGTTAGTTGGAATGAATTTGTTTTGGAGATTGTTCGTGTTAGTTGAAAGTGATGTTGGATTAAATAAGTACTATAGTTTCTGAAAATAAGTAATAATGCTAATAGATTGAAATTTAAAAATGATGTACAAACAGTGTCTTTGAAAATTGAAATGGTAAAAAAGTGTTAAAAAAAATAAGATATTATTTTAGAGATGTATTTGGTAACTAAGCTTAAATATGTTTTAGTAATAAATTGGAATTGAGGTTATAAATGTGTGTGTTATAAATAACTTCAGTATTTGAGATTGAAACAAAGAATTTTAATATATAAAGATTCAGAAATGCTATCTAATAGTAAAAAGAACTTATCAAAAGAGTTGATCATTAAAATCAGTGATCAAGGCCCGAAGAAAGGTCTCTTTATTTTCATAAATTTCAAATTATTCATTATATTTATTAAATGACTTTCTAATCCCTATTTTCCTTATTTTCTTCTCTTATATTGCATGAACTCGAGGAACGTACTGATCGAGGGACAAAAGAACAAGAGCTAATGACGTCAGTCGTCTCATCCAACCGGTAGAGGTGCTAGGCGAAACCACCGGTCGTAAGCCCGGTGATGTGAGTATTCTAAACTTAGAAAACCTTTAGGGGCCCCTTGATGTGGTGTCGTGAACCATTCCTTTAGTCCCTTGTAACTTCAATTTAATTAGTTACTTTTTATTTTTTAGATCCCCAAACTCTTTACACATGGCAAGTCCTAAGGGTAATGTATAACAAAATTTTTTCATCTTATATTTAATAGTTAGTCACATTAAGGACAATAAAATTAAGGACTGAGTCTTAGAGAAACTAGACTTAGGTAGCATGCATATTTAGGATAGAATTATAACAATTAGAAAATTAGTGACAGCTCTCACCTTAGATTAGTAATATTTTTAAATTAGAATTAATCATTAGAAACTTTTAGCAATAATTATATAGGATATCAAACTCAACAACTTCACACCAATTAATTGTTTGTTAGGCAACCGACTCTAGATTAGGTTAGGGCGGTGTTTATTTCCTTACTACATGTGAGGGATTTTTCCGGTTACTGCATGTTGGTGTAAAATTTTGGTTGTTTGTTACTTACTTTTACTCACTGTGATGTGATTGATTTGACGATTAGATTACCCATAGCTTAGGAGCGATCTGTTGTTAACAAAATTTCTGCAGGTGTCTACACTCATGGGACAGTAAAA
>NW_021390877.1:0-315 GCF_001605985.2 Dendrobium catenatum
AACTATCCATCTATGTTGCACTGATACCGATACGGCGCCACGGATACGACATGATATGGATACGGGACATGTCAATTCTTAAAAATATAGGATACGGGTATGGCGCGGACACGACATTATAATTTATAAATCATACATAAAAATTAAGGAAACAATCAAAATAGAATATTTGAAATTACAAAAAAAAAAAAAATGAAAGCAACATCATTTGTAACTTTGTAACTTATAATATCAAAATAAAAGTAAGCATTAAATGCCTAGTACAACAAGTCAACAACAAAAGCATAAACATAAATTGTCTAGCACATGAAGTTT
>NW_021390878.1:0-285 GCF_001605985.2 Dendrobium catenatum
TAAAGACTATGCAAATAGTTAATTCTTTTGTGCAAACATATAAATAATTTTATGAGAATGATATTATGCCAATAGCCATGAAATGGAATAAAAATTACATGAATCCACCCATGCATGCCACTAAATTTTCAAGAATTGGTGAATTAAGGCTTCGTGTGGAATGATTTTCTTATCGCTTCTTAAAATATTTTTTTGTACAAAAATTAAAAAAATTGCTTTAAGAAGCAATAATAAAGCCGTCTCAAATAAAACTTAAGTCCAACACATTTAGGCTTTATTTGAAAT
>NW_021390879.1:0-238 GCF_001605985.2 Dendrobium catenatum
TAGATTTTTGGATCTTGTTTTACTTTTGAGATCTTTGGCAACTCGAGCACTTGTAATACATATTTTTGATAGCGAGCTGTTCCCTCTATGCTCACACAAGTTTTCAGGTCTTTTTTTAGAGTTCATATGCTAGTAGGGTCAGGTGTCATCCATAGTCAAATTTTGATTCAACATATTATTTTAAATAGGTAAATATGCAATACAATAATTTGAGCTAATTGCAAGCTGATTCAATTTC
>NW_021390880.1:0-258 GCF_001605985.2 Dendrobium catenatum
TCCCTCTCTAACCACGTTCTCCTCTCTCTGATTCACACTCAAAATATTATAATTTTGACACCTAAAAATGGGCTCCAAAATCCCTGAAATCTTAAAGTAGCTGTTACTATCGTACAATACGGTTTCTACTCGTATAGTACGATATGTATAAACAGACTTCGTCCTGGTACGAAGTGGTACGAATAGTTCAAAAACATTCGTACAGTACGATTTAAAATAGTATGTTACGATCCATAACAATACTGTTCGTACAGGACG
>NW_021390881.1:0-216 GCF_001605985.2 Dendrobium catenatum
TTTTTTTAGCAAAAATGATGTTATATTCTTTATAGACAATTGTCCTGACCGATCTATATGCTTGTCCTGGATGATACATGTGGATGTACGTTTAAAATCTTTAAAATTGGACGGGATTATCCATTTTTGTAAAATTAGCCTAGATAATACACCTATTTGCCCTGCCCGATACATATGGCACATGATTTAAATGTTTTAAATTCAGCCAGTATGATC
>NW_021390882.1:0-273 GCF_001605985.2 Dendrobium catenatum
CAACTGTCCAAGGCTTGTACAAGCATTATATGTTGCCTTCCAGAACTCCTTAAAGGCCAAACGGCTGTCCAGACTTCTCCTATCTGCTGCCTCGCATTTCAAGCATCTGAAACCTGCTGTTTAGGAGATTTGGAACATGTTTTCTTGCTGTCCAGCCTGCTAGAAGGTCTCCAAACACTGTCCGGATATTCCAGGCCGCCGAATACACCTTCAAGAAATTGCTGGCAAGAATTTCATACTCCGGCCACCTATCCAAGAACGACGATCCAAGGT
>NW_021390883.1:0-316 GCF_001605985.2 Dendrobium catenatum
AAATTTGATCCAAAATCAGATGAAGAAATTTTTGTTGAATATTCAAGTGTTGGAAAATCTTATAGAGTATTCAACAAAAGAACTTTGGTTATTGAAGAGATCACACATATTGTATTTGATGAATCTGGAAATATGGAAGAGCCAAATATTAGTGAAGATGAGATTAAGGATAACTCCCATAAGATTGATAGAATAAACTTGGAAGAAAATTTAGAGATAGAAAACCCTTTGCCTAAAGATTTGAGATTTTTCTAAAAATTATCCAAGGGAATTGATTATTGTGAAAGTTCGTTAGGGATGTTAAGCCCTATAGAAC
>NW_021390884.1:0-2464 GCF_001605985.2 Dendrobium catenatum
GTAAAGGTTTAAAAATATTTATTTATTTACATATATATAGGGTAGGGCTCCAAAAGATAATCCCCTCTTCCATGGGGGTATTCTCTTTTAGAATTTTAAAGAAGACCCAGAGCCAAAAAATGATAAAGTAGTATATTTAAATATATATTTCATAGACGTAGAAAATCAAATTTGTTGTGGTTGAGCCTAGCCACCTTAATTTCCTGCAGATCTCTGGTTGTATTAATGTTTCCAAATAAATGAATAAAAGATTTTCTTTATGTATTTGCTTCATGCATCATCATACATAATGCTAACTAGATTCATTTGCATATTTTGTATAGCCCTAATTTAAATATCTGAATTAAAATCCTTGACTCCTTAGAATAGAGCCACCTATATCTTGCATGTATAAGACGTTGATAGACTTCTAGGATGTTAGCTAGTTGTCCACTCCATATAGACATAAGTCCATATTGTATTACTCTCAGTATGTTTTCTCTAATTCCTTATAAATTCTAAATCTATAATTTCTCCTAAAATGGTAAATCAATCTTTAGTCTTTCAAACTCAAATTTTAATTAAATATTTCCATATTTAAAAAGTTTAATCCTCACTTTAATTAAGAGTCCATTTCTTTTGGATTAAAAGAACCTACTATGCACAAAATAATGAAGAGAATAAAATAGCATCTCTAATCGATAGTATTCTTAGGCAAAGGCTTAAGATGTAATTAATCATGGGCATGCGCCTGTGAGAAACCGACACCACATCAAATAAACCTCACTCGAGCTAATATATCGAATAGGGAAAATCTCGTGACTATCAAATTATATATATTATTATCTATAGAGATGTGTAGGAAAAAATACTATTTTTCATGAATAATCGTATATATGATTTTATCTGCTCTTCTATTGGCCTATTTGCATAGAATGCAAAGACTTGTGACCGTTTTGTCCTACGGGATAGTGCGATCACACTCTCTACATTCTAAACCCTGTGAGCAGTTTTCCTTTTAGAGACCTGCATGTATTAAGGATCAACTTTAAGCCCGTATCTTTTTTATATAGTCCAAGATGTTCTTATAAGACATTTGCAGGATGATGTATCATGGTGTATGCTTTTTGTAATGATGTTCGTCTTGTTTATAAGACTAAATAGGGAGTCGAAGGTAAACTTGAATTATCGATGTCAACCTTAGAGTCCCAAAGGCTTTTGTTTTAGTATATCTAAAATCGAATATATGGAGTGCAATTTTAGTAGTAATAGATCTAATGGGGGGATTGCGACTTTGAGTGATACGTCATTAATAAGAGTACACATTTTATATATCTTGGGTCTATTGCCTAGAATGATTGTGTAATATATGGGGATATTATTAGTAGAATTTAAGTTGGATGGTTGAAGTGGAGGAATTCATCTGGCCTATTGTGTGATAGAACAATACCCCCTCAAACTTTAGGGAAATTTTTATAAGATGGTGGTGATACCTGGAATACTTTATGACGCAAAATATTGGCCATTAAAAGAGAAGCATACAATTAAGTTAAGTAGATGAGGATGTTCAGGTGGATGAGTGGCTTTACTCTTAGAAATAGAATGTGAAATGAGCATATATGTGAAAAAGTTGGAGTAGCTCCAATGGCAGGTAAGATTAGAGAGAGTCGCCTTAGATGGTTTATTCACATAAAACATCGGCCCTTTGATGACCTGGTTAGGAGATTAGATGTATCAAATTTAGCCTATGTTAAGAGAGATAGAGGTAGACCTAAAAGGACTTGGTTAGAATATATTAGAAATGATCTTTTTTATTAGATTTAAATGGGAATTTGACTCTGAAAAGGACATAATGGAGAAAAATAATTCATGTATCCGACCTTACATGATAGGATAAAGGCTTGATGTTGTTGTATATTATTTGAAGATATTCTTTTTTTTTCTATTAGAAAAGAATAATAATACACCACAAGGCCAAAAGCTGACCACATAGAGCAAGATTACAGCCAGAGAAAATACAATACACGCCAGGGCGAACCAAACTAAACAAAAAGAATAAAACAACCCCAAAAGATGCTAGACTCATACCATCATCTAGTTGCCAGGCCTGGGCCATCCGAGGAAAAGAAGATAGCATCAAAAGTTACAAGTGCAATCTGTTCTACAAAAATAATAACAACAGCAAGCCTTTATCCCACTAAGTGGGGGTCGGCTACATGAATCCTTAAGGTTACTCCATTATGTCCTATTAAAAGTCAAATTCTCGTTTAAATCTAACAAAGAAAGGTCATTCCGAATATTTTCTAACAATGTCTTTTTAGGTCTGCCTCTACCTATCTTAACATCAGTCAAATCTAATACATTTACTCTCCTAATTGGGTCATCAGAAGGTCGTCGTTTTATGTGACCAAACCATCTAAGGTGACTCTCTCTAATCTTATCTTCTAATGGAGCTACTCCAATATTTTCACGTATATGCTCATTT
>NW_021390885.1:0-448 GCF_001605985.2 Dendrobium catenatum
GAGGACATTCCCAAGACTGCTTTCAGGACTCACGAGGTACACTATGAGTTCTTGGTGATGCCATTTGGACTCACCAATGCTCCTTCTACATTTCAGGCTCAAGTGTTTCAACCCATGTTGAGGAGGTTTGTCCTAGTGTTTTTTGATGATATTCTGATCTATAGCAGGTCCCTACAGGAACACTTGGAGCACTTGAGGAAGGTTTTAAGCACTTTACAACATCATCAGTTGTATGTCAATCAGAAAAAGTGTTCTTTTGCTCAAGAAAGTGTGGAATATTTGGAGCACATTATCTCAGCAGAAGGGGTAGCAGCTGACCCTTCCAAGGTGGAGGCAATGACAAGCTGGCCAACTCCTAAGAACCTTCGGGCTCTCTGGGGCTTCTTAGGACTCACCGGATACTACCGGAAATTCATAAAGGGATATGGATCTATTGCAGCTCCACTCA
>NW_021390886.1:0-217 GCF_001605985.2 Dendrobium catenatum
TCAAATTTCTACTAATTCACTCAAGTTTATAAGAAAAAAATATATATATGTTGCTACCATTTTTAGGCTAAAATTATATAAAACAAAAAATTTAGATCAAGATATTTTCACTTAGAATTTAATCAGGATATTCTGATTCAAATTTAATTATAATAAATTTTATATTTATTAAATTTATTTTAAGATAAGTAAAATAAAAAATTCATAGATTAATCAT
>NW_021390887.1:0-594 GCF_001605985.2 Dendrobium catenatum
TCATTAGAGTATAAAATATTATAATTAGTTAATAAAGAATTATGCATTAGCCTTACCATTTCATTCCTCTCACCCTCACTCGTAATTCTTTGGAATTCGAATAGAGAGCAGGCTTCGAGTTGCTGTATATTGAAGTGGGCTTTTGTGGGAGAAATATGCTAAATTCATGTGAGGGTTGCAGTGTTGCTGAAATTAGTGTTTGCTGAAATCAGTAGAAAACTGAAATCTGTTGAAATCATTATTTGCTGAAATCAGTGAGGAAATGAAGGGAGGAAGCGGAAAGAGAGGTAAGGGAATATCACTTCAGCTTGTAAAGAGCAAATATCTAATCAAGAATATCACTAGGAATTATTCTCAAACTGTCTATTACAAGTAAGGATATGGTACGTGTCTTCTAATTAGTGGTTTAACCACAAAATGACACCACAGGTAAACGATTATGAACGGGACCCTCTGAATGAATGATTTTGCCGCTAAATGGCATTATTAAATTACGGTCACGATCAGATCACGTATGTTCCCCAATGACGTTAAATCCTTGAGTAATGAATCAATAGGATATGACTGATAGTGTAATATCAGTTTCTGCTCCAG
>NW_021390888.1:0-308 GCF_001605985.2 Dendrobium catenatum
TCCCGAACAAACTTTCAAGTGGTATCAGAGCGGGATTTGAAAATTTAAGTTTGAAAACTTTTTGAATTGATCCATGGCTAACTTAGGAAATAGAAACTCTACTGAAGGTTATTCGATTACACGACCTCCACTATTTGACAACTTACCTTTTGATTTTTGGAAAACCCGCATGTCAACGTTTTTACAATCTACTGATTATCGCATGTGGATGCTTATTCAAGAAGGATATTCTCCACCTTCTTATGAAATTAATGGTATTAAAACTGAAGTTGCTTTTACTGAATGGACTTTTGATGAACGTAATTTGG
>NW_021390889.1:0-209 GCF_001605985.2 Dendrobium catenatum
TACTGAAAATAAAAGGCGTACCTTTCTTCGGGCTTGATCACTGGTTCTGTTGACTTGCTTTTTAGAACCTTTACTTTTGGAAGCATACTTTATATCTTTCCAACATGTATCTCGAGGCATGAGAAAGAGGGAGTAGAAGGAGAGAATAGAGAAAAAAAAAAAAGAAAAGTTCTGCTTTCTTTAAAACTTTCATCTTCTATGAATCACCT
>NW_021390890.1:0-364 GCF_001605985.2 Dendrobium catenatum
AAAATGGGGAATGACACTGGTTGGTTATTCCCTAGGTAAGAGACCTTACTTAGAAGCTTTAAGATTTGTTATACTTAAATCTTAAAAGTTGAAAGGTAATATTACTCTTCTTGCATTAAGTGAAAGCTTTTATTGGTGAAATTTTCTTGTCATGAGGAGTATGATTTAGTTTGGTAGGGTGGACCTTGGTTCTTTTTTTGGTAAGCCTTTTATCATTCTGCATTGGTCTCCCTTATTTACAAATACGTAGTAAATACGTAGAACGTAGGCAATGCTTACGCAAAGGGTACTCAATAATCCGTAAGATCCTCTACGTTCGGACTCCGCACAAAATAATTTCCCATTATCCTATGGGGCCATAGGA
>NW_021390891.1:0-244 GCF_001605985.2 Dendrobium catenatum
TTACTTCTAACGGTAAAAAAATCAACTAGTATTATACAGTTAAGATTTTTTTATGATAATTTTATAAAATTAAAAGGAAAAAAGAGTACAAACTGGTGTATGAAAACAAGCCTACTCCCAAAATAAAAAACAAAAGGGGAGAATATAACAACGATGAAAGTAATCCATACACAACTACAGAGAGGGGAACAACCGAAAAAAAAAAAAGCAAAAGGACCCCCTCAAGTGAGAAGGAGAGCCCCAA
>NW_021390892.1:0-280 GCF_001605985.2 Dendrobium catenatum
TGATGATTGAATAACCTTCCGTAATAGTACGATTAGCCATGGATCAAAATTCAAAAGCTTTTAAAAACTGATTTTATGAAAACTTGCTCTGATACCACTTGAAAGTTTGTTAGGGATGTTAGGCCCTATATGAACTGGCACAAGGCTAATAAAGAGAGAGGTGATTTGGAAAAGAAAAATCTTTTAAACAAAGACAAAAACCCAAACCAAAATCACCACAAAAAAGGTGCAGAAATTAAAATACGGAAGCAGTAAAAAGAAAGAACACACCAGATTTATA
>NW_021390893.1:0-249 GCF_001605985.2 Dendrobium catenatum
TTGAAATTTTTGTACTCGAAAATTGCTTTAGAAAACTGTAAGAAAGCTTTTGTCAAACGAAAACTTAGCATGTCTTTTTTACAAGATAGTTATGATTGAGGAAGAAAACACACCAATGATGAACTGCGTCACGATTTCAAGATTTTTGGGCATTTATGCCAAAGCATGATTGTTTTGCAACATTTTTGTGCATACTTTCCTTCTGACTACCTTTGCAGACATTAAAATGGATGTACGGGATATGAGTGC
>NW_021390894.1:0-290 GCF_001605985.2 Dendrobium catenatum
TATATTGCAATATAAAAGGATAGATAACATGAATATGTTGTCGCTTTTTTTTTCCCAGAAACATGATTCTATTAAAACAAAAGAAACCGTTACAACAAATGAGAAAACATGGAAAATAAAAAGAGAAAATTACAATAAAAACGTGAGCTCATAGTGGTTAAAGCTTCTAGCGTCACTGTCACCACACTAGGACCGTCCATGGTGGATAAAGCAACGAAATTCGACCCAACTCGTGAGAACACACCAATGGTTGCCACCGGTGAAGCATCAATGACGCGAGCCTCAACCCA
>NW_021390895.1:0-418 GCF_001605985.2 Dendrobium catenatum
TGTAGTTTGCTGCCCACTTCCTAGAAAACCCTCTAAGGACCCCTTGGTGTTTAGGAATGGACCCGGAGCAACTAGGAAGGACTTTAGACCTCTTGGTAGGCCAAATGAACACAATTAGCCAGCAACTCGAGGAAAACCAGGCGGACCTAGCTGAGCTTCGTAGGAACACCACCGAGAGATTCGATACACTTGAGCGAGCTAGAGATCACCCTACTCCTTACACCCCATCTAGACCCACTTCTATGTATGGGGATGAAACCTACCCGGATGAGAGGCCACATCGGGCCAATCATCGAGCTCCCTACCATGGACATGATCCAATCAATAGTTGTGCAATGCTCAAATGAAACCATAACCATAACATCTAAGTAGTCCTGCATCAAAAGTACAAAATCACAAAATATTAGTTTAACAAAAC
>NW_021390896.1:0-339 GCF_001605985.2 Dendrobium catenatum
CTCAATACCCGAATACGCAATTTTAAACATTGCTGCATACATATCTTTAATGATTAAAATATAAGCATTATTAACTCCTTTCTTTTCAAGAACTCTCCATAGCACTTCTCTTGAAACTTTATCGTATGCTCTCTCTAAATCAATAAATATCATATGTAGGTCATCCTTATTCTCTTTATATTTCTCCATTAAACCTCTCAATAAATGTATGGCTTCCATAGTAGAACTACCCAGCATGAATCCAAATTGATTTTGAGAAACATTAGTATCACATCGCAACCTATGCTCCCATAGTTTTAAAGAATGACACATTAACTTAATTCCTCTATAATTCGCACA
>NW_021390897.1:0-218 GCF_001605985.2 Dendrobium catenatum
CTAATTCTGACCAGGATTTGGGGGCTGCTAACAACGATAATGAGGTGGATGTTAATGTTAATGTTAATACTGCTTTATCTAATGCTTCTAAACCGGCTCCTAATATGGCTAGTATGGATCCTATTGTTACATGTCCTTTGGATGAAAACAATCTGGTTAATCCTACCCAGGTTGTGGGTGCTGCTTTTAGTGGTAATGAGTTGGATGTTAATGTTAAT
>NW_021390898.1:0-217 GCF_001605985.2 Dendrobium catenatum
TTTGGGCTCGGATTGGGTTGAATTTGGTGTCGTTGGTTTTGTATTTCTGAGACGCTTAGTTTGACTGTAAGCTCACTGAAATCGGAGTTTAGGTGCTTTTGGATTAAATTTTTAAAGTTTCCGGGTCGGGTTTTGCATCGAGATTCGTGCCCCATCAAGATAATTTCATGCTAACATATCATGTAATATCAGTTCTGCTCCAGGTTCGTCCGGGACG
>NW_021390899.1:0-226 GCF_001605985.2 Dendrobium catenatum
CTCTTCCGAAGACTGGCGGGTGATCCGTTGCCCTTCTCCAAGGGACTTCAAATCACGAGCCCGGACCCATCTTGTGGCTGGTGACAACTCCGAATCCTTCCCATAGGAATCTCACTAACGCTCTCTCACAAGAAGAACACAAATGTGAAAAAACCAAATTTTTCATATCAAATTCATCCCCCTATTACAGAATTTTTATTGCCTCAGGTTACCTGACGCAACGCTA
>NW_021390900.1:0-254 GCF_001605985.2 Dendrobium catenatum
TGCTTCCAGCAAACATTCATAAATTGAAAGGTGCCTGCTTTTATTTATTGCATTTCTTATCAAATTAAGGTTTCGTTTGGGATGCTTTTTATTGCTTTTTAAAACGGAATTGTAGTACAAATTTTTAATTTTTGTACTAAAACACCGTTTTCAGAAGCAATAAAAAAGTCGTCCCAACAGCATTCTTGCTACACTTTAAAAAATAATAAGAAAATTGTCCCAAACAAAAATATAATGCCAGCAATAATAAATAA
>NW_021390901.1:0-1089 GCF_001605985.2 Dendrobium catenatum
ACCTATAGGGCCAAAGCTTCGTCAGTGCACTAACCTACAGCTGGCTACCTAAACATACTAGAATACATATTAACAGACAGTGTGTAATGTGAAGCAGTTTCAATATATAAATAAAAAAAATTTGCTTTACAAGTTGCAGAAATTATACATGACTGTATGTGGCACTGCCACTTAAAATCTTATAAGCATACAGTCGCGTTCAGTGCCTGATCATTAAGCTCCAATGTACCTCTCAAGAAAAGATAACAGAGAAATATATATATGAGTGTAGATGCCATTCAGAAGAGAAATGCAGGTAAATAACAAAAATATAACTAACATAAAATTAAATATAACTAACAAGAAATTTAATAATTGCATTTATAGAACATGTGTATGTAACAGGCATTGAATAACAACAGAAAATGTTAGCCTGACCTAGAGCTAAAAGTCGTGTCTTAACTAAACCAACTTAGGTATATGTAACTGTGTGTAGTTTTGGGTAGGTCCTATATAAGATAGTTTAATTGAAGTTGCTTGTATTTGATTTGTTAGAGGGCAAAAGAAGGATTTTAATTCAAGTTTAAATATTAGTAGTTCAGGATTAATTTTAGAGATTGTAGTTTAGGATTTGATTGATTATTTTGTTGGTTGTAAATTAAAAGAAAAGGTGAATTGGGTAATTTATTATCAATTAAAATTTGACTTAAACCAATTAAGAAATTAATTTTAAATTTTAACACCCCATTGGATCCATTCGTGGCGTTGTGCCACCAGGCTCGAGGAACCAGGCCTCCTTAGGACACTTAGCCCCGCAGCCCGGAGTAATCCATCCAATAAACTTCACTTATGGAGTGGTTGTTATGTATTAAAGGGTTTGTTGATTAATTTTAAAAGATTAATCTAATGTTTGATCTTTAGAAGTCTTTTATCCTAAGAAATTTTAATTTATGTTTAGTCTCCTAATTTTTGTCTACAACTTTTAAACTTTAGATTGGTTAGGGGTTTATTATTAGATTAGTTAAATTTGATTTAGATGAATGTTTTAGATTTAGAATTCAACAATTATAAATGTTAATTATAAGTTGATTAAGGATTAAATACTTTTAA
>NW_021390902.1:0-253 GCF_001605985.2 Dendrobium catenatum
AGTGGTTTTGCCGCCAAATGGCACCACAGATAGCGGTCATGGCCAGAGTCAATACGCTCCTTAATGGTGTTAAATCCTTGAGATTTGAATCAATAGGATATGATCGATAGGGCACAAAGCCCTCTGTTAGCTAAGGTGGATTCAAATTTGTCCCCTTAGACAAACATTCAACCTCGGTCTACAAGGTCCTCTTGGACGAAGCAACCCATGGCTGCAGACAAGGATCCTTCTGTCGGGTTGGGTCGACTACCTC
>NW_021390903.1:0-271 GCF_001605985.2 Dendrobium catenatum
GGTCGGAGGCCGAGCTCGGCCTGACTAGGACGAAGGTTGGGTGACCCAACTTGGCGCTCGCCGCCACTATGTGCTTTCCGATGTATCCGGTGCCTCCGACGATGAGGATCTTGCTCTTCTCCGACGCCATTGATAGGAAGACGATGGAACACTATAAGATGTTTGTTAACTTTATCCGGCGTGACAGCAGATCGAATATGATTGAGCTCACTAACTGAACCTCCCCTCTCTTATAGAAAAATGCGGCAACCGGTTGTTGGTGTCCCGTCAC
>NW_021390904.1:0-484 GCF_001605985.2 Dendrobium catenatum
CTGGCGTTGTAGGTCGACGTCAGGATCCAATCGGCTGATTGATTGGTGGCTGTTAGACAAGGCATGCTCAGTTTAGCTGGGAGGTTTGGTGGGTGCGGATCGAGGCTAGAGCAAGGGGCGGAGCCGCGTGGGTCGTGGAACTGGTCCGGTGAAGTGTTTGGTTGATTGCAGTTCGTTTGAGAAGAAGGGGAAGTATGAAATCGTGATCTAGGGTCAGAAGTCAAATGAGCCATAAGGATTGGAGATTGAATGTGTAGAGGGGTTAACTGCGAGATGCTGTAAATGAGTTCAGGCTAGGAACTGTTGGGGTTTGGCGGTTGCGTGCGGATAAGACGAATAGGGAAATAGAAGCACTCAAATAGGGAAATAGAAGCACTCGAACGGAGCAGAGGGGCGTCCGACCGGGCAGGCTCTTCGAACATGAACTGCAATGGGTTGTGGAAGGTTGTGGAAGCAAGGACCGATTGCAAGAAATGAGAGATTC
>NW_021390905.1:0-286 GCF_001605985.2 Dendrobium catenatum
ACCCAAATCTAGCTTGTGAAATTTTTCTTTTGTCTTGTTTGAATGAAAAGCTACAAAACACTTTATATAAATCATTTACTCGAAATCACGAAAAACTCCACATAAATCGTTTACCAAAATCCTTTCGACGCAAAAGACAATCAAGTGCTTTTTTTTTAAATTTGGGTGTGGGGTAAACTTCATGAAAATCTTCTAACAAGAAGGTTTCATGAGATTCTTTTATTATAAAACATTCACAAATCCTTTTTTCCGACACAAAATCTTTCATAAAATCTTTCAACGTCAA
>NW_021390906.1:0-209 GCF_001605985.2 Dendrobium catenatum
TTTTAAATATATTAATTATTTATAATTTAATGAATGGATAAGATAACTTTAAAAGTAATAAAATGAATGGCTAAGATTTGATACGGAAGGAAATTCAAGCGGCTTTTATAATAGTAGTATAGATTTTCTAAAGCAGTTTTTTAGTAAAAATCTTTGTACTAAAATTGCTTTAAAAATAGTAAGAAAAAAGTCTCAAATAAAACTTTAGT
>NW_021390907.1:0-266 GCF_001605985.2 Dendrobium catenatum
CGATGCGTGCCGGTGTTTGATCTAATGCACGCTGGCCGCTGTAACCACCGACAAGCCGTCATTGAAGGGATCGCCGGTAAGCCGTCTGTCACATGACCGACGGCACAACGGACGGAATACTGCCGGTACAAAGCCGGGTAATAACAGGCAGTATAAGCCACCGGAAGACCGTCGGCTAATAAAGCCGCCGGCAAAAACTGCCGGCAAATTATTTCCTACGCCATTTTTTCCCGTGGTTTGATAACCGCCGAAAAGCCGTCGCTGGT
>NW_021390908.1:0-237 GCF_001605985.2 Dendrobium catenatum
TTCGTCACCCACAGTTGGATTCATCTAGCACAACCACTCTAATAGCAACAACAACATCAAGCCTTTTATCCTACTATGTAGGGTCAGGTACAGGAATCTCTTTTCTCCATTATGTCATATTAAGAGCCAAATTCTCATTTAAATCTAATAAAAAAATGTTCTCTCTACGTTTCTTAACATAGGCTAAATCTAATACATCTACTCTCCTAACCGAACCATTGGAAGGATGACGTTTTA
>NW_021390909.1:0-289 GCF_001605985.2 Dendrobium catenatum
ATTTTTCAAATTTTTAAATTTTTTATTTTAATTAAATACTAATATTTCTTAATTTAAATTTTTTTTCTTATTTCGAATAAATTTTTATGGTTCTTAATTTTTCTCTATTAAGTATTTAATTCCAGGCATTTTAATATATTATATGTAATTTTTGGATTTAAAGTAGATTTATTATTAATTCTGAAAATTCCTATGTCAATTATATACATGAATCTTGGGTTTACTGAATGATAGATCAAATGACCTCCAAATGTAATGAAATTTGAAACAAAATTACATATATGCTTAC
>NW_021390910.1:0-230 GCF_001605985.2 Dendrobium catenatum
TCTCCCTCTCTCTCCCTCTCCTCTAGGCTTTCCTAGGTCAAGACAGCAGCAAAGGATCCTTAAGCCTTAGAAAACATGAGTCCTTTTTATATATTTTCAAGAACCTGCTTTATCGTCCAGGATGATAGCAATATCATCCTGTACGATCAGCACAAATTAAGTTCAATCAGCCCGGACGACTTAGGATGATTAGAAGATTTTTTGTTCATATCATCCAGGATGATACAATA
>NW_021390911.1:0-249 GCF_001605985.2 Dendrobium catenatum
ATATAAAAATGATAATACCGTGTCCAACCCATGTTCGTGTCCTATATTTTTTTAATAATTAATGTATCCCATGTCCATGTCGTATTCATGTCGCCATATCCGTGTCTGTGCATTATAGTTTCAAAGTCTTGGCGGCGCCTAAACAGGCATATAAGCCGAATCCAAAGTTGAAGATTAAAATTGTGCCAATACACAACTCTCCTTGGCCTATTGGTTGAGAGCTTAGGCTTCCAACTAAGAAGTCTAGGG
>NW_021390912.1:0-378 GCF_001605985.2 Dendrobium catenatum
ATCAAAATCATAAACTCGGAAGCCCGAGTTGTAACAAGCTACTCCAACTCATTTGAACTCCCTATAACCCATCACTTCAGCTCCTGAACATCTCCTCAGGCCACATCAGCTGCCACATGGAAGGGAGACCAGTCAATTTGTCAAATCAAGGGATTAGAGTGGTCAAAACTAGTCAAAGCACCACTTAAACTTAATCTACACTTCCCTAATAATCTCCAGCTGTAAGGACCTTCTCTAGAACCTTCCTTAAGCTCAATCCAGCCCTTGGATTCAAATCCAACAGCCCTCAAGGCTCCATGTGTCCAAGTGGGGACCAAAAGGGCTTTACATATACGATGTCCTTTCCATGTCCTTGGCTGCTGCTCCCACCAACTCCCT
>NW_021390913.1:0-1414 GCF_001605985.2 Dendrobium catenatum
CCTGACTCATCCAAATCCATCGATATGGATTCAACTTGCTCTATAAAGAGGTGACCATCCTCATCTAGAGGTACACATTCATCTAATGCAACAAGGAGGCAAATTAACCACGTTTGAGGCAAATTCATATAATGAATTGATCACCTGACCGAGAAGAAACCACTCGTGGCATTTCGTAAGCTCAACGGACGTAATAATTCAAATTGGAATTATTTTAACAGCTTTTATTAGTTCTTATTTGTGACAATTCTAATTGTAACTCATATTACTTTCTCATGAAATTCCGCTCACAAAACTGGGTAGTTTCCCTTCAGCTCTGAATGAATTCCCAGAAACTTTCCTGCTGTGCTAATTTCCACAGGTTCCTTCTATGTGATCTCATCATCAATTCAGAAGAAATCAACGAGTCATTTCGATGCAAGATCGCACGAGTTCAAAGTCCTAAGTCAAGTCAATGGTAATATATAATATTGAAGACTTTAAAGTGAAGTAGACTTCTAGAAAAAAACATAGACAATCGTTTAACTACCACGCATAATATTTTCTTAGTTTCGAATAATATTTTCTGAAGTTTGTTTGAATAAAAAATTAATGTTTGCATGAAAATATTTTTTTTTTTTGTAAATATTAAGATTTATAGAGTTGTTCATTTTTTAAAAGCAAGAAGTAGGTACAAAATTTTTCATTGAGGGGACATTGATTAATTTAATCCAATTAATATGTTATAATAATGGCAAAAATTCCTGAGTTTTTTCGTCTAGATTAGAAATCAATGGTATTAATTTTTCTAAATTTTAAAATAATTTTAGGCATAAATGATTCCTATTATCCTACATTTACGTAAATATGATAGACTAATGTCATTATAGATTTAGGTTGAGCAACAATTATCGTTGCTCAAGGCCCGCAGAATGGATTTATCAAGAGATTCCATTAATCAATATCAAAATGATCTTTTTCTCCCCCAAAAATATGTAGACAAATATGGCCTAAAATGTGATCCAAAAATAAAGAATAAAGGTAACCATGCAAGAGGCAATGAAAAATTTAAAAAACACCAAAGTTTATGAAAAATAATAAGTCAAATGCAAATAGTCATTTCCATAGGATTAATTATTATGTGCAGACGTCGAACGTCGTCCGGAAACCATCCAAAATGAGCCACATCACCCCTTCGCTCGCTACCGTGGCTCGGTACTGCTCGGTACTGATCGGTGCCGCGGGTAGGTACCGATCAGTACTGCGAGTAGATACCGTTGATGTGTGGCCTTCTGATTAGCCTCTAGACGTAGAGCTGCGTCCGGCCCCTGCACAGAATAATTTCTCTTTTCATAGGTTGTCAAATTCCTAAGAGAATTAAACATTTATGTAAATAGTTCAAAATATCTAAAAAGAAATAAGAGCAAAATCTCAA
>NW_021390914.1:0-217 GCF_001605985.2 Dendrobium catenatum
TCGAACCACACGAGCGGAATCCTTTCGGAGACCCACAGTATGATCCATATTGATCTCCTTGATCATAAATCATTTATCAAATATTTGATTGCCTTAATGATGCCATAATCAAATAAAATTTGGCTCATTAGATTGTCTTATCGAGCACTTGACTTGACTATGAACACGCAATATATACAAACTATTTGGTCTCTCAATTAATGTTCAAAAGTTTTTA
>NW_021390915.1:0-1344 GCF_001605985.2 Dendrobium catenatum
ATATATATTGAAAACACATAATATTGTTCTTAGGCCCTAGTTTTAAAAGAGTACATATTAATACGTAATACAAATACTATAATGAATTGTATTTAAATTCTCTATTTAACATGATTTACATTCTTCCCTCCAGAAATTACAACTACTTCCCGGCCACTTCCGGCGTTCATATATGTCCACGTGATTACCACTTTTTCCTTGTTGATTGGAATTGTTTTACATAGATTCTTTTTTGAGAAACTTAAGAAATTAGAGAAAAATAGATGCCAAAAATGGGCCTCCTTCACGTAGCACCTCTTATTTAGAAGTTTTCTCTTTCCACTAGTGCCAATTAAAATATTGTGCAGATAATTAAAAGCCCAAGATCGAAGTTAGAAAAAGGAAAAAGAGAATTTCGAAAAAACAAGCCACGTGATACCTGATCCAAACAATACATAAAATCCCCCTGAGACATCTATTTCTGATCTTTCCTCCCTGTTAGAAAATACAGCAGCCGAAACAAGTCAAAGTACAAACATTAAAATTATGAAAATTACTAAGACCACAACTATATGCTTTTCGTACATTTATACACACGACACAAGTGAAGGCATCTGTCTGTGACAAATGCATTGAAGCTAATATCATAAATTTTGAAGATAATTGTAAGTATTTGATTAGAAAAGTTTCACAGTTTCTAACCATGTGTATCTGACTAGTACGTGTTTTGGCCAATGCTCTGGGTCCCAAAAATGCTTGCGTATCTCTTCATGAACTTGAACATCTATTAAAAGTTCAATACAGAATGCTAGAAGATTAGTGATGTGCAATTCAGATATGTTACGCAAAGAAATCTTCTAACAGAGCAAAAATAAATACGTAAGCGACCTCAGAAAAATTGATCGCAAGTTTGCGCCCTGCCATTTCGGTTTTAATGATTTTGAACTTAATCTTCAAAAGTAGGCCAACAACAATATCAAAAAAATGGAGCCAAAATATTGAATAAATATATAATCTAGATGCACAAAACTAATTCCAAAGATTGCAGGAAGTCACCTAAAACTTGTTCATAACAAGTCTTTAAAGTATAATTGATGTAGAATAGAAGGTTTCTTTGAATACTAATTGATATAAAATAGAGATTTACATTAATGTCAATTTGATGATTGGCCTTTGATTTCTTATGGTGAAATTTTAAAAAAGGGCATTTATTTAAATTTGATTTATATAAAATGGAACAAAAAAAATTTTTAACAAATTAGACTAATGTTAGACCGGTCCAGTGGACCGGTCCAGCCGGTCCAGGCGGAACCGGCCAAGTCGCGAAACAGGCGATCTGTTCGCCTGGGAGGAGGCCGCGCGCAC
>NW_021390916.1:0-219 GCF_001605985.2 Dendrobium catenatum
AGAGAGAGAGAGAGAGAGAGAGAAAGCTAGAGAAGGAGCAAGCAAGAGAAAGATTAAGAGAGTTGAATTTTGCATTTGCATTCATCTAAACTTGGTTACAAAAAGAACCCAAAATAACAAAAAGCCCCTAAGAGGGGGTAAAACTATTTCTATCATCCTCAAGGATGGACAAAAAATCCTGCGGAATACATGTGTATCTGCTATCTCCTATATCCCAAA
>NW_021390917.1:0-240 GCF_001605985.2 Dendrobium catenatum
ACAATATCACAACACAGCATTGCCATATATATATATATATATATAGAGAGAGAGAGAGTTTTGGAGCTTGCAACAGAATGTAAATATTAACTGTAGCAATGCCATTATATTTTTCATGCTATTTATTTATTTAATGTAATTAATTAGCTTTAGATGTCAAATTAATCTAATTATAAATGAATGATTATTGATTTTTACTTAAAGAAAAATGAATAGAATGAGTTGAAAAGATGATAAAGA
>NW_021390918.1:0-319 GCF_001605985.2 Dendrobium catenatum
AAAAGTATACTGTGATATTAAGATAATTACAAAAAATGTTCTTGGAGTTTTTAAGGGAAAAGCTCATAATAGTAAAAATAGTTGGTGATCGAATCCAAATGTGTAAGAAAAGATTTAAAAATAAGAAGATTTGTTATAAAAATTAGTTTAAATATAAAAATTTTGATAGATGGTCGGGTTAGCTATAAAGATGCTCATAAGGAATCTAAGAAAGCTATTTGTGATACAAAGAGCTTAGCTTTTAATGATTTATAAAATAGATTAGATACTAAGGAGGGCGAAATATATATGTATAAGTTAGCCAAACAAAGAGATAGTA
>NW_021390919.1:0-205 GCF_001605985.2 Dendrobium catenatum
GGTCTCTTGGAATTCCAAACCGGCTTTTGGAATTCCATGATTTGCTTTTTCATGGTGGCTTCTTGGCTTCTCCCTTTGGGCTGCCGATTTTCGTGCCTTGCCCCCTTGGATTCCAGCTGGCTGCTGGTTCCCCGTGCCTGGGCTCCCTCCCGTGACCGTGGCCCCTTGGTTCCCGTGCAGCCTCCTTGGCTCCCGCGGCTACCAC
>NW_021390920.1:0-235 GCF_001605985.2 Dendrobium catenatum
TTTCTCTATGATGTAATTAATTATGAGAACTTGTGCTCAAAGGAGATTTAGAAATCTAGATTAAATTTTCAAAATCAAGTTTTTCAAAATATCTAATTAATTATCTTTAGGAAATTAAAATTCAATGACCATTATCGTCATATTCAAATGATTGATAATAGGTGATATTCTCTTTTTTTGCAAAGATATATCATTCTATTATCATGATTTTGATTATGAATTTAATGATGTTTTC
>NW_021390921.1:0-221 GCF_001605985.2 Dendrobium catenatum
TTTGCTACAGTTTTAAATTAAAATTTAAACTAAAAATACAAATAACTTACAATCCAAATGTCGGATTTTTGTGTTCTTGGGCTTGTTGGAAATCTGCAGTGATTCTCTACAACTCTCATGAAGACACCAAGAGCTGGATCTCCTTGGATCAAAAGTTATATTTGAAACTCCTCTTTCTCTCTCCAGGCTCCTCTCTCTTCACCAATGAGGCTTTGGAGGCT
>NW_021390922.1:0-1333 GCF_001605985.2 Dendrobium catenatum
ACGAGGCGTAAGCCTCAACGCGCAAATGCTTCGCCTCACCTTAAGTCGCGCCTTAGTGCGTACGCCTCTTCCGCCTTTTTAATCGTTGATCTCAACCAGAGGGATTAATTCCAAATATTTTTGAATGTCACTCAAATACCTAGAAGATTAAAAAAAATCAAATGTCCAAAACTCCAAAAAGATACCAACATCTAAATATTTAAATTTGAAATAAACCCATCAAATGCTTAAAGAAAAATCCATCAATCCCCCGCAATAGTTTGTCGGGGCGGACATATTGAAAATCACTTCAACTCAGAAAGAGCTAATGTCTGATCGATAATATCACTATGATTCATTCTCAAATAATTTCCTGCCAGTGAAGACGTGGCACGTGTCCTCTAACTGATAGTTTTACTGCCAAATGGCACTGCAGGTAAACAGTTATGACTGGGGCCCTTTGAACCGAGTGATTTGTCGTCAAATGGCACCACTAAATTACGATTATTGCAAGAGCCTGTATGGTCCCCAATGGCATCAAATCCTTGAGATATGAATCAATAGGATATAATCGATAGGGCACAAATCCCTTTGTTAGCTAATGTGGATTCAAATTTATACCTTCAAGCAAATATTCATCCCAGGTCTACTAGGTCCCCTTGGACGAAGCAACTCAGGCTACCGACAATGGTCCTTTTGTCAGGTTGGGTCGACTACCTCTTCTTACTATGTAGAACAGGGACCACGATGGTCTGGGATAACAAAACCATGGGATTTTGATCGGGTCCATCATCCATTCCCCCACCATCCGTTTTAAGTGTAAGATGGTGAAATTTTCAATTTTAAATATCCAATTTCCAATTTCAAATGCCCATGCTGCTACTATATGCCATATATTACATATCTCTACGTATCATTGACAACTAGCCTTAATCAAAAGTTCTCTCTCATTATCGAGAGGGGTAATTAACTATAGGGGCTTGCGCCTATAGGAAACCAAAACTCATATCATAAAGTCCTCGCAAAATGAGGGCGAAATATCTGGGTAGTGTCTTATCTACAAACCCAATATGCTTTCCCAAATTTTACCCCGGAACTTAATCCATTAGAACTCCCCCAAAAAGCAGCAGGGGAGGCTGGGGCCGAATTTTCGGAGCTTGCAAAGGAGTTGTTTGATTCAACTCAATGTTAAGTATGAGTCTTGGATTCTTTTGAGTGTATTAATAAGTTTACCTGATGATGTTTGGATTCCTTAGCCTAGCTTTAGGAAGATTAACTTTGATGATTTTAAGGCTATTTATGTTAATGCATTGCTTTTCAAAATCCTTCCATGCTAGAGGTTTGATTGTTGTGG
>NW_021390923.1:0-208 GCF_001605985.2 Dendrobium catenatum
TTTGAGGATGCTGTGAGGCCTCCTAGCAAGATCAGTGAAGATCTTGAAATTACTACAGATGGCAGTAAAAGTATCAGTTGCTCAAAAGCTGAAGTAATAAATTGCAATCTTAACCAGTTTGATGTTTTACTCAAGCTAAGTGAGGAAGGTGAAATAGTTGAAGTTGGAAATGAAATTCCTGTAGCGAATTTAACTACAGATTCAGTTC
>NW_021390924.1:0-227 GCF_001605985.2 Dendrobium catenatum
AGATATTTAAATTCGAAATCATCCATCAAGCACTTAAAGCAAAATTCATCCACCATCCGCAATAGTTTGTCTGGGTGAACAAATTGAAAACTACTTCAGCTCATAAAGAGCTAATGCCTAGTCGAAAATATCACTAGGATCCATTCTCAAATAATCTCCTGTTAGTAAGGACGTGGTACATGTCCTCTAACCGGCAGTTTTGCCGCCAAATGGCACTGTAGGATAAA
>NW_021390925.1:0-223 GCF_001605985.2 Dendrobium catenatum
CCCTCTCTCTCTCCCTCTCTCTCTCTCTCTCCCACCTCTCCCTCCCTCTAAATCCCTCTCTCTCCCTCTCTCTCGCTCACTCTCACTCGATCTCTCTCTCCCTCTCCCTCTCTCTCTCTTACCTTGCTCTCTCTCTATTTATCTTTCTCTTCCCCCTTGCTCTCTCGCTCCCTCTCTCTCTCTCTCACTCTCTCTCTCTCTCCCTCTCTCTCTCCCTCTCTCT
>NW_021390926.1:0-274 GCF_001605985.2 Dendrobium catenatum
CTCACGTAACCTAGATGGCCGACCCTTTACTGGGACTTCTGTTGGACAAATCTCTTATGACTCCCCACGTGGACTAACTTCTGGCCTGTTTAGTTGACCTTTAGCCTCCCCAGCCTTTGACCCTACACATGTCATCTTAGTAAGGAATTGTAGTAAAAAAGAAGAAATTTACTGAACCCGAGACTGAATACACCCATTTTGTGGATACTATCGATAACGAAGAATTCTTTGAGAATAAAACTAAAGAGATTGAATCAGACTCCCTGAATGACTT
>NW_021390927.1:0-421 GCF_001605985.2 Dendrobium catenatum
CCCCGAAACAGCGAAATTCCTACCCGACCGTAGGTCTATCGGTGGGGAAAAGAGAACACTCAACAACTCCCCAACGCATATGTGCGTGGTGCTGTGAGGAAGATAAAGAGATAGATAATCTATCATCTAAGAAATCTCAAGCTCATATCTCAGTTACCACATGGTAGAGGATAAATCGTCGTGGCCATGAGTAATCAAAATGTAAGCTAAGTTCTCTTAGGTAAAATGAAAATCATGTACGACATGAGACAATCAATCGATATGTCTCTCTAAAAAAAAGAGGAACATATAAACAACCGAGTAAGAAGAATAATATCATATCAAAGGAGAGAGCGGAGTGGCCAGGGAACACGCTTGCCACTAAGAATCAAATATTAATGATTGCAAAAAGAATCACAGTGGTGACACCCATATTAACTGT
>NW_021390928.1:0-279 GCF_001605985.2 Dendrobium catenatum
CTATCAGCATCCTGTAGACCTAAGGTTGGGTGATGCCCTTACTTAGATCCAAGGTTGGGTATTCCCTACCTTGGTTCAACCAGTTTTCCTTGTCTAATAGGTGTAAGCCTTCCATTAGCATCCTATAGGCTTGAGGTTGGGAGATCACCTCCCTTCCATCCTTGAGATTATACTTCTATTCGGTCAACGCAAATGTGTGCAGCAGAAGTTCCTCCTACCACACACATTGGGGGTCCATTTGATGACCTCATTTTTGGTATGAGGTCACTAAGGCCCTTC
>NW_021390929.1:0-208 GCF_001605985.2 Dendrobium catenatum
CGTTCCTACAGCCAAATCTCTGCTTGTTTCTTCTCCACACAACTTGCTTCGTCCAATCTCCAACAACAGAAGTCTTCCCACGTGAAAGCCCCCCCACTTCTAGTGTACTTCAGGGATCTTCTTTCTCTTAGAGCTCTCCAACCGCAGATTTGAGCATCACTCTCGCCTCCAGTCATCAGTTCTCTTGCTGCAAACAGCTTTCAACCCT
>NW_021390930.1:0-461 GCF_001605985.2 Dendrobium catenatum
AAAGCGCTATCCATTATTTCTATAATAATAAATAAAATGATGTTTACCATAATGCTGGCACATAGGAGCCAAACTTATAAAACTAGAACTTGGTAAGTTGCCAATACTATAGTCTATTGTAGATATAAAATTTCTATATCTCTAAGAATTTCTAGGTGCAAATCTTCTCTTTTTTCAAGAAAAGCCACCAGAATTCTCACTACTAAACCTCTTCCTATTAGCAATCCACTATTGCTGAGTAGACATTAAATCATTCTTTAACAAATGAGCTCTCTCCACAAACTGAAAAAAGTAAGAAATGTGAAATGGTACCAATAGCTATCTCAGACTGTCTCATAGTCCCATCAGAAATTTGTATCACTTATCCATGTGAGTGCTAACTAGTTGTAGAGCATATATGGAAAAAACGTTAAACTCTATCTCATACTGCATAACTATTCTATTCCCTTAAACCAGTCTAA
>NW_021390931.1:0-234 GCF_001605985.2 Dendrobium catenatum
TAACTTCAGAAATAACTTGTTGTTCAATCTCCAGACGCATACGTCGTGGAGCTTGTTTAACAGGAATGGCATCATGCCGGATTCCAAGTTTATGAACTGCTATATCGGCGGACAAGCCCGGCATTTCGTCGTATGTCCAAGCGAAACAGTCCTTAAACTCAGACAGAAGTTGAATTAGATCCCTAGACTCATCCTCACTCAACAAAGAACTTATGAAAGTAGGTCGAGGGTCTT
>NW_021390932.1:0-388 GCF_001605985.2 Dendrobium catenatum
GGCCATTTAAAGCAAACTCACACACACAACACATACACAATGACTCGAACCCAAAACCTCTTAGTTGGAAGCTTAAGATCTCAACCAACAGGCCAAGATGAGCTGTGTATTTTCTGGTTTTCTACGTACGCAAAAAATTCTATTGTCTTACTACTTTCACATATACGTGTTGAATCTTTGTACATCGCTAAGTCTTAAAACATATAATCTACCAACTCAAATTTTCTAGCACGCAATAAGTTTTGAAAAAAACAAATTAAATTAGAGAAATTAAAAATGTTGACAAAGAATGAAATAGATTGTTGCATGACAAAGCTTATTTTGTAAAAAAATGAAATAGTTCAAAAGCATATGTATTTTATATTTTACATAGGCAATTAGTGACTCA
>NW_021390933.1:0-216 GCF_001605985.2 Dendrobium catenatum
CATGTGTTTAGGAAAAGCAAAGTGATTTCTAAACCTTCTAAAAGAATGTGGCATAAGAGCATTCCCTACACTATTTCTGTTTTTAATTGGAGGATGCTGAAGAAGTTTGTCCCTACTGATGACATTCTTAGAAAGCGAGGTATGTGTACTACTTCTAAATGTCAATGCTGCTCTAACACTGAAACTATGCATCACGTTTTTATTTCTTCTCCTATT
>NW_021390934.1:0-825 GCF_001605985.2 Dendrobium catenatum
AAATATTTGATACTTTTCATCGTTTGAATATTTTTTACAGTTTCCAACAATATTTTATTTACTACATAAATGAAAATATCTAATAACTCCAAGTAAATCAAACACATACTTACAAAGCCATTAATAAAAATCTTAAATAGTATCCAATGAACTATTTACATACCTCAGCTGTAGGCTTACAAAAAGAGTTAAAACACCAGCATATAAAATAAAATAACATTTCAACTTATTCTGCAATGACTTTTTCTTTTCCTTTACCTGTAATAACAACCATTATAAAATAATTGGTGAGCTATGAGGCTCAATAAGTTAAGAAAATATCAATATTAGTTAAATTATATGATTAAAAACTTAAAACATTAAAATCATAAATTAAATAAACTTGATAAAATATCATAAAATGATATTTGGATTTATCCTTTACTTCCCTTTGAAGTTTACACTATATATCAATATTAGTATTTTAAAGATTTGACTAAACTTTCATTAGCATATTCAATGGAGCTCAGGTAAATTCGACATTATCACCATTGAACAACATATATGTTCCTTTTTCCTCTTTAGGGGTCCATTTTTCCCCACCTGTTATGTAGATATCATGTCTTTGGGGTCCTTTTTACCCCACTTACAATGTAGTGGCATTCATGGGGACCCTTTTATCCCACCAATAATTATAAATTTACATCATCATTTTATAACCAAATTTTACTAAATTAATATTAAATAAACTTTACATATTCATTATTCCTAATTATATTATAGGGTTACAAATTTTCATAATAACATTGATGTTATACTATTTGTATTGAAATCATGAGTATCTAG
>NW_021390935.1:0-286 GCF_001605985.2 Dendrobium catenatum
TGTTTAAAAATGATTTTCTCTCTCCTCAAAACAAGCTGACTTTCTTATATCATTACACTGATCGGCCTGGCCGATCGCAAGATCGTCCCGGAACGATCAGACCAAAATCATTGGCCTGGACGGTTCCCAGAACTATTCTCAGGACGATATTTTGAACAGTACAGATCGTCCTGGACGATCTCAATATCGTCCCGGACGATCCTAAGAGGAAAATCCAAGTCAGAGAGGAACAGTAAGGGAACGAGGTCTCACAAAGAGGGGCACTAAAATTTGATAGGGGATATCG
>NW_021390936.1:0-242 GCF_001605985.2 Dendrobium catenatum
TAAATGAGAATTGGTGTATGTGTGTGTGTTTGTGTGTGTGCGAGAGAGAGAGAGAGAAAGAGAGAGAGAGAGAAGGGTGAAATATAATAATTATTTGTTTTTCAACTACCTATAATTAGTGAAATCGAGTTTTTTCCTATATCAAAAAAGTCTTTAAGAATGGCAATCTCCTTTAGAGATTTTTCCAAATGCGGCCATTCCTAATTGCCTACCATCGCTTTCTAAGAAGAGATGCTCAGCAG
>NW_021390937.1:0-216 GCF_001605985.2 Dendrobium catenatum
TTTTACTGCTTCGGCATTTATTTTCTTCCGCACTTATTTTTGTGGTGATTTGGTTTGTGATAATCGTTCTTTTGGTTTTAAAGTATTTTTTAAATACCAATCCCCCCCTCTTGGTTAGCCTTGAGCCAGTTCTATAAGGCTTAACATCCCTAATTTACTTTCAAGTGGTATCAGAGCGGAATTCATAAAAACTAAGTTTGAAAACTTTTTGAATTT
>NW_021390938.1:0-437 GCF_001605985.2 Dendrobium catenatum
GGGTGTTAGTTGGTAGTCTGGCCTTAAGCAGAACGTCAGGCCTTAAGCAGAACGTTGGGCCTGAATGTCGGGCCTTGAGCAGAACGTTGGGCCTTCAGTAGAATGTTGGGCGTGAACGTCGGGCCGGAACGTTGAGCCTTAAGGTGGTGGTGCAACGAAGCTCCGACGAAAGGTTTGGCGAGGTTCTGGTGGTGGTCCGGCGAGCTCCGGTGGTGGTCCGGCGAGGTTCCAACGGTGGTCCGGCGAGCTCCTGTGGTGGTCCGACGAGGTTTCGTCGGTGGTCGAAGAGGAGCTTCTTCCTTCTCTTCCTTCTCTTCTCCTCTTCTCTTCTTCTCTTCCCTTCTTGCTTCGACCCCCTTTGTGAAGAATGAGAGCTCTATTTATAGATTTTTTGGAGTGTCATAGCTCGTAAATAGGCGTGAGATCAGGGGCGAATA
>NW_021390939.1:0-416 GCF_001605985.2 Dendrobium catenatum
GTATTATTGTATTGCATGTGTACAGCCTTGACATATGTATTTACTGCTTTATTGATTTGATCGGATTTATGGATTTACAGTATTGTACGATTTCATTGATTTCTGATCGCTGAGCATTGATACTACTGAGCATAGATATTGATATGGATGGATATAGATATTGTATTGATTCATTGATACTATGGATACTATAGATTCATTGATATTATTGCTTATAGATTTCATTGATACTATTGTTTTTGCACCGTATTACCTGCTGCATTTGATTCATTGCTAGTATAGATCGAGCTTTATTGTATTGCTTTTCTAATCGATTTCATTGACTAGATAGTATTGATTTGATGGATTTGACTGATTGATTGATTTTCTTCTGTATACTGATTCTTCTGAGAATTGACGTATTGATTTATTGAGTT
>NW_021390940.1:0-306 GCF_001605985.2 Dendrobium catenatum
GGGTAAGGATCTATGTATCTACTTTGTATTTACTTCACACTTTTCTCTTATTCTTTTAGATTTCTCGTGTGAAGAACTTTCAAGAGGATCTGGTTCTCTGTCGACAATCGAGGAGTGTGAATAGCAAAAGGTTCTCTGCCTACACTTGGAGAGTGTGAACAGAGGAAGGTTCTCTACCTACACTTGGAGAGTGTGAACGACCAAAGGTTCTCTGCCTACACATGGAGAGTGTGAACAGTCAACGGTTCTCTGCTGACACTTGGAGGGTGTAAAAGGATGATGATTCTCTACCGCACTAGGTACTGG
>NW_021390941.1:0-354 GCF_001605985.2 Dendrobium catenatum
ATGCATTACAATCCAAACCATTTAAGAAATCCTTTTCTTGGTGTTAGATGCTTTTCATGTGGCATGCTATGACACATCTCACACACTTATACTGCTCACCGTAGTACACATTGGGTGTCGAGACCAAAATTGCATAATTCACAGCATAGCACACCTGCATTACATTCTACTTTTCATGAGAAGGGACCCAAACCTATTTGGGTTCCTAAATCTGACAGTTCTTGATTCTTGCAGGATTGCTCTCACCATAGACCTCGTGAGAGTATAGGATACTTGGAAAAACAGAGGCTCGGAGGTCATAACTACTTAAACTTGCTGCTTAACAAATTCTTGAATTGCATTTTTTATTATTGT
>NW_021390942.1:0-345 GCF_001605985.2 Dendrobium catenatum
CCCCAATTTTACTTTCTATTCTCGATATGCCCTCGGAGTTCTAACAGGCAAGGGGAAGATCATGAATCTTAACCCAGATCAGAACCGTTGAGAAGTTCTCCCTCTCCGGTTTGAACTTTGGGTGCCATTTTTGAAGAACAAAAGGCTTCCCGAGAAGAAACCAGACACCTTTGGACCAAGCCATTTCATAGTCTTCTGCACAAGAAAAACGCAAAAGGAAAAACCCCTCACTAAGCGAAAGGATCTTGAGAGATCCTTTTAAAGACCAAGTTTTGTTTAACGCTCTTAACAGCGCTTCATAGAAGGGTCTGCGACCGATTGAATATCCAACAAGACATAGATTCC
>NW_021390943.1:0-357 GCF_001605985.2 Dendrobium catenatum
AGAAATCAGTATTTCAACCATCTATTGATAGATCCAATAGATCCATGGAGAAAGAAGATCTTAGTGTGACATCCAATCAGGCTATTGGAGATCCACTAAATGAGAGTTTCAGTGTGACATCCAATCAGGCTATTGGAGATCCACTAAATAAGAGTTTCAGTGTGATATCCAAGCAAAATTTTGGAGATCCACAAAAGGAAAATCGTAGTGTGACATCCAAATAGATTTTGGAGATCCACTAAATGAAATTCCTTGTGTGACATCCAAAATAGATATCTAGAGATCCACAAGGACAAACAGCTTACAACAAACGTGATTCGCTCTAAACGCGTACCACATTTGTTGGGGGGCATTTGT
>NW_021390944.1:0-924 GCF_001605985.2 Dendrobium catenatum
TTATCCACAAATCACCTGACATATACTCCTCTCATTATCTTTGTTATTTTAGCGTACATTATATGTAAAAAAAAATTAAAACAGTAGTGACATACACCAACAGAATTGGAACTCACTTCTCATTTCTCAACATTAGAAGTTACCGTTTGAACAGGGTTCCAAACAACTTTCAAGCAATTAATTTCAAATAAACTAGTTTTATGTGTATTTAAATCCTTAACCATTTTATTGATGTTGTTCTTCTCTTAATTTGAAGGCCTGGGTGCTGCACTGAATGTTGCAAAACCACCAGAGGGTTCTACCGTTGCTATTTTTGGCCTGGGAGATGTCGGCCTTGCTGTGAATCTCCATCTTTCTAAAAGAGAACTTGCTTGGATTGGACATTGATTAGTGATATATCATCAAAAAAATATCTTGATGGGGCATGAATCTCGAGGCAAAATCAACCTGGAAACTTTCAAAAATTAAATATGGCTTACAGTCAAATTGAGCGTCTAGGAAATATGAACCCAACGACACCAAATTCAACTCGATCTGAGCCGAATCAAAGACCTGAAGCGTTGTTGGAAGGTTCAAACCATAATTTAGATTATCAAACGGTTTCCAAACATGACATGCTTATAGTCGAATCGAGCGGCTTGACGAGATGAATCCAACGAGCCCAAGATCGCTGAGTTCCGATATCGTTAAGACCTTCAAATGTCTGGCAAACGGTCCACGATCAAGGGATTTAATATCGGCCGTCCATCCGAACCACTCCACTTTTGCCCTTGATCCTCCTCCTATTTGACCCTCAAAAAATTATAAATAGCCCCTCATTTCTCTTGAGAGGGTACCCAAGCAAGAAGAAGAATAAAAGAAAAGTTGATCGAAGTATTGAGTGCACTTGGAATACTTGTGCGATGATCTCTGCATTTGAATGCT
>NW_021390945.1:0-251 GCF_001605985.2 Dendrobium catenatum
AGTTAATTAACACATCAAGCATTGGTTTTTCTATAAAGTCCCTCACATTCTCTCTCAATTAAAGTTTAGTCAACATTCCTAAGATCTTTAAGCATGCAACACCTTTCCTACTCTCACATTGTAAATAAAATATATCTAATTTTTTGAATTTAATAAATTCAAAATTAGAAAATCTTGTATTTCAAAAAAAATCCATAAGGTAGCCTCTAAAATTCTCCCAAACCCTAATAAAAACCATAAGGATCAAAAAT
>NW_021390946.1:0-4159 GCF_001605985.2 Dendrobium catenatum
AGCTTTCCTTGAGAGTAGAGTCATTGGGGAAAAGCAAGGTATCTATTTTGATTCAGTTGCGCAGCGTACATTTCCAGCTTCTCCGCACTCAAAAATATTTTTTAATTTATCTTCCCTAATGGATTGACTACGTCGTGTAAGGTTAGGTATTTTTATTAATAACGGGTATCCCTTAATTATCGAAAGAGGATTTATGTAATTGACCCGCCCTAAATGTAAAATACTATGATCTTTATAGGTAATTGCCCCCAATATAATTAAATATATTATTTAGACTGTTGTTATTGCTTAGGGAATAATGATCTAACCAATTACAGGAAGAGACATAGTAAAGTTCAAAATTTGCTTCGGGGGCGCTGCCCCCTTGGACCCCGAGATATAGTGGAACTGTTTAAGTATAAGTTTTGCTCCCCCCTTTCACCTTCCACAGCCACCCCCCTGGCCACCCATCGTCTGATGAGTCCCGAAATTTTAGGTGGCTGGTTCCGGTCGCCCTGTTATTTTGCTATTATTTTTTTCATTTTATCCCCCCAAAAATGACGATTTTATTTTTATCGTTTCTTGTCCTAATTTTCTTAAGATTCTCCCACTATTATATATATGCAACTTTTTAAATTTGATAGCTACTAGTTTAACATATCTACCAAGCATGGTACTTCTTTGTAATCAAGATGTTCGACCATATGTAACAAGTTGATAAAATCATCCGAAATCAACCTACCATCAAAATTTCGGATGACTCTCGAAACACTTGGTGAAAGGATTTCCTTCTCACGATCAAAATCTAAGATGTACTATCAAGTTGTTTTAAGAAGCAGTAAGAAAGTCGTCCCAAAATCTTAGATTTTGTGTTGGACGACTTTCTTACTATTTCTTAAAGCAACTTTCTAGAACAAAAAATAAAAATTTTGTACTAAAAAGCTACTTTAAGAAGCAATAAGAAAACCGTCCCAAACGAAGCCTTAATGAATAGAATGGAAACCGTTTTTATTCCTCTTACATGTTGATAGTCTTTATTGTAAACATTGGATTTCTTGTTATAGGTTTTCCGTAGTTACCTCTTGGGCTTGACTACGTTGATTCACCATAGGTGGCATCCTAAACTTAAAGGCTCTCATATCAATTTGATACCAAACAATATGTAGGAATGCCATATTATCGAAAAATGTGATGCTAAGGTTTTGTTTGGGATGTTTTTCTTTTACTGTTTCTTAAAGCAGTGTTTTAGTCTAAAAAACCGCTTTAGGAAGCACTAAGAAAGCCATCCCAAACGAAACCTAAATAACACCAAGAACTTAGAAGTCTAGTATAATTCAACCCCTAAAAGGAACACTATTTAAAGTAAAAATAATGTCCACGCATAGAATTCTAGAATGTGATTCACTCTGACCTTGACCAACTCTAACCAAAACCTTTTTTATCATCAAATAAAAATAAATCCCAAATTTAATGTATTTCTGGCAGTAAATGCAGAGCCCCCAGTCAACTTTTGCTTTACCATTTAATTAGACTAGAAGAAAACTCCAGTAACCAAAAATATAAAATATTTTCATTGCTAGCTTTCAATTCTTTCAGAAGACTCGTTCCCAACTAAAACAACGATAACTTCCGCCTATCCCAGTTTTCAATTCCTCCTCCACTTCATGAACGAACACCAAAGCTCCCTATCTGAAAAATTGGGCTAGACGTTCTAGTTTTTCTTGTCAAAAATGCTGGCTTGGCTAGAATTTCCAGTGGGCAGGAACTATACAAATGAAAAAAAGGAAAATGGTAGATTAAATGTTCGAGAAACAAAACAAAGAAAAAGAAAACAGAGAAACAAGTATAAATTGTCTTCTAGGATCCAAAAAGCTAGATGGAATGGCGAGCTATTATTCTGTGCGGACACCGGACGGGAGAGTGTGGACACCGGACGGTTCTCCCGTCCGGTTAAGCGCTCGAGCGCGGTTACCGAGCACGGTATCGAGCGTGGTACATTTTTGAGGTGACGTGGCACATTTTCATTGGTCTCCGAACGCCCTCCGGACTCTGCACAGAATAATAATTCCCAACGTTTGCTATTCATATGGAAGTAGTTTGCTAACGAAGCAGTCTGAAGACTGGAGAACTTGATAAAGGCAGAACTTGGATTGAAAATGGAGATTGGTCTAATTCCAGAAATCTTGGGAGTGAAAACTAGTTGTCTTAACAACTTTAAGAAACGGTTGAAGGCATTCACTATTACATCTTGGACCACTCTCCATCTCAGGACTTCTTGATCCAATGGACTTTTGTCCCCTTGGAGGTTTATCGGACAGAGCAAGAAGGTTAGTGAAAGATGTACATTTGACCTACTGCCTTGGATAATCGGCTACAAGCACCCCCTTGTATAATCACTAGAAATCCTGAATACAAGACTTCTGTCACCTGGGACAGCAATAATTGCCGCCCAACCCTACTTTCTGCCCCTGAAAGAAGTGGCCAGCTTAAGAAGGGCGGAAGAGGTTTTAGCGGTTCCTAGACTCCACTATGAACTCCTCCTCCCCAAATCTCTCCAAAACAAATCGAAATATCCTTCTCAAGTCACAAAATAACTCAAAATCTGAACTCCACCAAAACCCCTCTTCTTTGTAAAGAGAATTGGTATAAATAGGCTAGCATTTTTTTACTATCAACAAGATACTCTTAATTACCACACCATCTTAATAAAAGAAGAAAAAGAAAACAGTCCAAAAAAAACTCAAAAGGACCCTCCTAATACTATATCACTTCCCATGTCTTAGCATATGATTTTTCAATTACGAAATCATATCCAAAACAATTTCTAAAGTGAAGGGTTGACAGTAAAGGAAAAAACCCATTTTTTGCAAACAATGTACACAAACTTTTGAGTTTTTTTTTTTTTTTTTGTGAATTAAAATTCATGTTTTGTGAACCTTTCTAGCTCCATTCTCATCAAATGATAATAACCCAACCACCAATATATTAATGTTCTTCCATTTGAAAAAACTGATGGAAACTATCATTTACCTCCTCATGATGCTTAAGCTGTTGTTATAATGCACCCAAAGCTAAATATTAATTTTAAGTTAAAATAATTGATGCATAGGTTTTTCCCCCAAAAAATACAACTGAATTAGGTTGAAGGAGGTGGTTCACTATAGCAAATCCTTCATATCGTGATCTACGAGGGTCATCATAAAAAAATTAGCTCAAAATTGCATATCCCCCCCTCCCCCTCTTCCATTATTGGCATTGTATAAATTCTTATTTGATCAATTATAATATTTGAAGCAAGTACTGATCCAATCTTAATTTTGACTTCAAATTTTAATTTAGTGATCAATCGAGCTCCAAATGAAAATTTTACTATTGAAATGATCGACGCAATAACACAAATCTAACATCTCCAAAAACGCTAAATTGGACGTTAATAAGCCCTCAAACTAATTAAATTAGTTGCTTCAAAGTGAACTTGCCTAGGCTGAATTGGCCAAAGGCTGGTTCGACCTTCTTGCATGCATTTTTTGCACGTAGGGGAGGCAACTTTTCTATCTTGCATCGATTGTTGCACGTATGTCATTTTATCTTCAACTCTTGAGGGAATACCATCTTAATTGCCCTCAATCACCTCCATAACCTTCTTATGTCATCTCATTCACCATCTTAAAGTTGTGTAATCTTTATCTCTAGAAGGACAATCATCCTGGCTACCCTTCATTCACTTCTGAAATCTTCTTGCTCCACTTTACCAACCTCCTTCAAGCTAGGAAGTCTCAACTCCATGGAGAGAACAATCCTAATAGTTTTTAGTCATCTCCATGACCTTCCAATGCCACCTTGCCTATTGCACTTAAGGTGTATCGTCTCCACCCCAAGAAATATAACCATCATAACTACCCTTAATCATCTCCACAACATTCCTGCAATGCCTCAAGTCACCTTCAAGTTGTCGTTCCATCTCTAAAATAAGGATTATCTTGACCGCCCTCATTAACCAGCACAATCTTGCTACAGTGTCCCATTGCATTTAGGTCATGATACCTCACCTATGAGAGGACTTACTCAACCATCCTTGATAACCTTCACGACCTTTATATGTTGCTTCACCAATCACCTTCAAGTCACGTCATCTTCATCTTAACCTCTGCTCAAATATCCTAAATGAGTTTTATTGATT
>NW_021390947.1:0-265 GCF_001605985.2 Dendrobium catenatum
ATCCAAATAAATAACACAACAAGTATAATGAATATCTGTATATCGTCAAGATTATTTAATAATATGATTACTTCTTTCTCGTTGTACATGATATGGCTATCCCAACGAATAAAATGAGGTCGGGAATGCACATCCAATCATGTATTTGTATCCTCCAAAAACCAAATTTACAAGTATAATGAGCAATCTTTTAGGCAACTAAATACATTTCTAGGATCCCAAAATTACTTAATACACATAATAATTAAACTCAAAATTAAAATTA
>NW_021390948.1:0-244 GCF_001605985.2 Dendrobium catenatum
AGTGGATGATTTCTCAAGATTCACTTGGTTTAGATTTTTTTTTCATAAGAGTGAATCATTTGAGGAATTCAAAAATTTTTCAACTTGGATTCAAAAGAAAATTAGGATGTGAAATAATTTCTTTACAAAGTGATCATGGAGGAGAATTTGAAAATGTAAGATTTAAAAATTTTTGTAAGAAAAAAGGGATTGATCACAATTTTTCAACACCTAGAACACCTCAACAAAATGGGGTAGTTGAAAG
>NW_021390949.1:0-399 GCF_001605985.2 Dendrobium catenatum
CTCGGATCATTTATGCTCCCTCTTGTATTTGGAGAGCAACATACAGAAGCTAAATTCCATGTGATTGATGCGGATACTTCATTCAAGGCGCTACTAGGTCGTCCCTGGTTGCATGAATATGGCATTGTCCCGTCAACATTACACCAGTGTATGAAATATCTCAAAGATGGAGAAGAGTTCAGGATCTCTGGTGACATTCAACCCTTTACAATTCATGAAGCAACAGTTTATGAAGATGCACGGTATTTCATGCCAAAGAAGCAAAAGTCTTCGAGCTCTCTCGAAGCTAGAGCATCAAATTCAAAGACTGCAAAGCGACCTGAAAGAGAAGGTGAGAAAAAGCAGGTGGGGAGAAAGAAGGCAGCGCCGACTCTTCCCAAAGCACCGACCATTCCCAAA
>NW_021390950.1:0-202 GCF_001605985.2 Dendrobium catenatum
TAAAGTCATGAATGTATATATTCTTCTTTTTTTATTGCCATAAAAAGTGCTGAACTATACATTAGAGGAGGTATATATATTTGCATGAACTATACTTTCTCTAATGATTGGTAATGATTGCATTTGACTCTTCTCCATATGTTTATTCTATATCTTGCTCAAAAGCTTTATTATCATTTTGCAGACCATGAAGAGGAAAAAG
>NW_021390951.1:0-220 GCF_001605985.2 Dendrobium catenatum
AGCCGAGAAGAAAGGTTGGAAAGAGCTCGCAAGATTTTCGGAGGGGATGAGAAAGAAAACGGACAAAGCTCGCAAGCTTTTCCAAGCAAACCCGCAGGTTATAGCTTTTCAAAAAATAACATTTCATTCTCTTTTTTAAAACATTACAAACCCCTCATATATATAGGTATGAAAGAGGAATATCAAAAGACACAAACATTGAATTCTCATTGGAATTCCA
>NW_021390952.1:0-1114 GCF_001605985.2 Dendrobium catenatum
TTTTTGATATCACTCCTAGAAAATCTAACAAAATTTTATCACTATTTTAATCTAGAGTTTTCGTAGGGGACTCTGTCTCCCTACGATGTAATTAACTAAGAGGGCTTGCGTTCGTAGGTGATTTGGAACCACACGCACCTGATTTCAAAATTTATCTTTTTAAAATCTTCTTAGATTTATTTGGGAAAAGTTAAAGAATGATCGTCATTATTACATTAAAAGAATTATTATTGAAAAGTGTCATTTCCCTTTGGGGAGATACATCCTTCTTTGATAAGGCTTTGGATTCGAATTCGTCGATCATACTTCTTGAATATCATAACTGGATATTTAGTTGAACTTTACCTTGTTCCCTCGGGGCCATGCAAAGTTCTCCTTAGAATCTGGTCATGATATTCAAGATGAGTTTCATAATTTTAAGTCTGAACACCGTCATGAAATTTTATTTTTGTCATTCCGTGTGATATACTATTTCTACCGAGTTGATTTGACCTCAGAATTAGGATTCAATCTAAATTTTAAAATTCCCAAAGAAAACTAATATTTTTCAAAACCTGATTTTTAAAATTCCACCAACAAAATATGGCATGCCCGGTGGGACAAATCTCTCTCTCCATCTTTAATAAGAATGAAATTTTGTTTCATCGGTAGTCTTAACTATCTTCCTTCCGTTGGTCCCTCAACCATTTCTTCCTTGGGGGAGTGTGGCCAACATCTAAAAACAATTTAAAACATCAAAAGAGAGGACCTACCTCCTAAAATTTGATACATGCTAACTTAATCGTCCTGATTTTGACCTTCTGCCCTGGGATTTCCTATGAGGCGACAGTGTCAAATCAGGTCCCTAAATATTCTTTTTATAATTATGATTAATAAATATCACATTCAATATATCAACCTTTAAGATTGAAAGGAGTTTGAAAATCCTTGATTTTAAGAAGTTTTAAAGTATTTTAGTCTTAACCCCTTTACTCCCCTTTAACATTTAGGAGTGAGGAGGGTTAGACTATTTGCTTTACTTGGGTTTTTCTTACAATTTCATAAGCCTTCGGGCAAAGGGAAACCCTGTCCGTTGTGTTTTGGATTTTGTAGAAAAAAAAAACCCATCCTAAAT
>NW_021390953.1:0-687 GCF_001605985.2 Dendrobium catenatum
GGTAATACTAGGTAGTGGAGCCATCAGCAACCGTTATAGCGATAGGATGTGCTGCCCTACTTGGTTTAGTTAACCTGCACTGCATCAGTCCTCCCCGGCTTCAGAAGAGCTCGACTCCGACGAGCTGAGTAGTATCGGAGCCTTATCTGTAGAATGGTACGGCCATATGTCGGAGACATTGAAGGTAGGAGAGGCTAGGTATTGCATCATGGTGGTAATTCCACACGATATGCATTGTCGTTGAACTTAGCAATGATAGGAACGGGACCAATCTTGCGGCGAGCCACCTTGGAATACTCGCCAGGTGCAAAACGTTCGCGACGGAGACGAACCATGACCAGGTCTCCGACTTGAAAAAGTTGCTGTCAGCGGTGTGTGTCAGCTGAGCTCTTATAGCGCTGATTCGAGTTGATGAGTTGTTGTCGCACGTCGGAGAGGAGTTGGGAGTAGTCCTCGGTGAAAGAAGTGGCCACAGTGGACTTGCATTTGGGCATCACTATGATATCTACAGTAGTGTTAGGAGCTTTAGTATAAACAACTGTGAAGGGAGCCTTACCGGTGGAACGATTTGGCATAGCATTATAAGCAAATTCAGCGTCACTAAGCACTTCTTCCCATTGCTTAGGGAGCTCCTGAGCCAAGCATCGAAGCATGTTACCCAAGGTTCTGTTGACAACTTCGGTTTGG
>NW_021390954.1:0-717 GCF_001605985.2 Dendrobium catenatum
TTATTGTAGCGAGATAAAAAGAATCTTAGTTTCAAAAGCTAGTTGTTAATATGAGATAGACTTTTTTCTAGAAAAGAAAATTATGTCACTAAAAGAGGTTAGAGGGAGGGAAACCATCAACGATATTTCTCCCTTTGACCGATTTAGATATGATAATCAATGGCTTTAAATCTCCAAAATCTAAAAGCTTAAAAAAAACTAATCATATAGAAAACAAAAAAAACAAAGTGAGAAGAAAACAATCTAGAACAAAAATACTAGTACATAACAAACATAACACAAAACTAATTTAAAAAAATTTCAAGAAATTATGAAGCAACAAGTTTAAGCAATTATGAGCTGTGAGCCTCCATATGTCCAATTATCCCATGCTCCCACGAGGTCTTTGGTGAGAGCACCCCTGCAAAACTTAATAAGAGTCAGATTTAGGAACCTAAACTGGTTTGGGTCCCTTCTCAGGAAAAGTAGAATACAATGCAGGTGTGGCATGCTGTGAATCATGTACCTTAGGTCTCCACACCCAATGTGACTACGGTGAACAGTGCAAGTGTGTGAGATGTGTCCTAGCATGCCACAAGAAAAACATCAAACTCCAGGAAAAGGATTTCTTAAATTGTTTGAGTTATAATGCCTCTTCCGAGGTCTTGGCTTTTGATCAAGAGTAGGCATCATCCAAGTTTTAAGTGTATCCAATTCATTTTTAATCCTCAAGTTTAT
>NW_021390955.1:0-357 GCF_001605985.2 Dendrobium catenatum
CCAGCAATAATTTATTTTAGCAAGTAATATACTTCAATTTACACATAAAAGCAGCTCATCCGGCACATTTTGAATAAAAGTGGCAAGAGCTTAACAAAGAGAGCTTCAAGTTGAAATTTGTTATAGACCTTTAATCTTTTTATTTCTGACACAATTTTGTGAGACATGGTTTCAGTTGAAGGCTTCATGGAAACCATGATTGAGTAATGGGAAAAACCCAGAAATCAAATTTATATAGTGTTTAACGGCTGAGAAAAGTGAAAGGCTAGTGTGAATGTGGTGTATACAGCCCACTTGGGAGGTGATGTCACGCACTTGACTTTCCTCTATTATACTTCTCCCACACAATTCACCATC
>NW_021390956.1:0-275 GCF_001605985.2 Dendrobium catenatum
CGTCGGTCACCCCCAACCATCCCAAGAAGTCTAGCCGCCGACCGGCCGGAACTCGCCACCGAGAGAGGACCTCCCCAGCGAGAGCGCAAGACAACCCTAGGGAGGGATGAGAGGCAGAGAGAGAGAGAGAGAGGGAGAGAGAGAGAGAGAGAGAGAGAGAGAGAGAGAGAGAGAGAGAGAAAGGACTAAGAAAGAGAGAGAGTAATATATATAGAGAGAGAGAGACAGAGCAAGAGTTGAGAGAGAGGGAGAGAGAGGGAGAGAGAGGGAGAGAG
>NW_021390957.1:0-271 GCF_001605985.2 Dendrobium catenatum
GGGAAAATTCGTATGCATGAAAATATAAGTACCCGTGGCTGCTTTTCTTAGCAGACGGGGAAATTTGTTATTTGTAAAAAAAAATTGTTTAATTAAGTACCCGTCATTACTTTTAGGCGGGGAAAATGTCATATTTTAAACTTGTGCTCAAAGACCCCGTGACCGCTTTTTTTAGCGAGCGGGGATTGGAACTGCGGCCGCGGTGTCACCCGACACCTACCGTGACTGCCTTTGTTGGCAGGTGGGAAGGCCTTATACACTCCGAGGCAGC
>NW_021390958.1:0-281 GCF_001605985.2 Dendrobium catenatum
TCTCTGGTGCACTATGCGTTGATAGAGTGATAGACCCAAAAAAAAAGGGTTATACAAAGTAATACTTTCGAGATAAAAAAAAAATCAAGATAAATCTATTTATACATGTTGATGTTCTTGTTAATGATCATAGATCTTGAGATGAGCTTTATTAGTTTATTTCCTTCCATCTAATTACAACGTTACTATTATTCTGAGACATTTTCTCGTTACACAACTGACTAAAAAAAATCAAGGGGCTTAAATTTTATGTTTATACATCGTTGGGGGATATTCAGATC
>NW_021390959.1:0-3923 GCF_001605985.2 Dendrobium catenatum
TTTTAAGATGAGTTTAACATAAATTTTGATTAATTATATGTGTACAATACTTTCCTCAAAACATATTCATCCACATTTAAGGTTGTAAGCTTATAAATTTTGAATATTTGTTAACGATCAAACTGACACCTGATCACATCTGCCATTTGTTCAACCAGTGTACCTCTCAGTTGTATTCCTTCAGTGTCGCCATTAATGGAGGCTATAAGTTATTTTTAGTCTGCAACTCGCCTTATCCAAGAGAACTAGAAAGGGAAGAGTGCTTGTACTTTTTGTTTCCTTGAAAAGAGGACACCATTTAATCAAAGCAGCTAACAAGTTTTAACATTCAAGTTCCTTTAGCATACAATGAGATGATGAAAAGGTAGGGGAAGAAAAAATTTGAGAACTCTCTAACCATCATTAATGGAAGAAAATCCTAAGCTTTAATACTTAATAATAACTAGGTTCAATCTATCTTACTTGATAATAAAATGCATGTAAATAATACTTTTTAGTCGGTTTACACGCCTAAAATAAGAAAATAAATTTTGGCCAATTAAATTCATATGATATTAATTCATAAGCCTCACATTACCTTGCTTATGAGATGGGATTATAAGACCTATAATTAAGACAAATCAAATATTTGTGTTTTAAGTACAATACTTAGACGTTCTTAAAATTAAGATATTAAGCTCCGACTTTATGGGCAAATAAAAAAGTTGTATGTGATAGAACTTTAATCAAAAGATAATCATAAATATCAAATACAAATAAAGATCTTAAATGTCAAACATTAGGCTTCCCAAAGCTAAGGTTGTAAAATCACAAGTGTTGTCAATGTAATAAGGCTAACACAAAAAGTCAAGTACCATAAAATTCAACAAGGCCAATAAAAAGTCAAAAGGCTCTCATAAATATATAATATAGATCAATAACTCAAAACTGGAATTGGGTTTGTAAGGTCCTAGTATTGGGCCTCTCTAAGTTCAGAGTATAATAGCACGTCTCACAAATCCAACCTTCTCCATTGACATGGAAGTCAACAGACCCAATTACACATTCCAATCAACAATTATAAATCAACAAATATATAAACCTTATAACAAATCTATAATGCTTAAAGAGATGATAAGTCCCACTTGTGGGCTGCCTTTATGTTAAGGTCATCAGTCCCACAATCCAGCATACTTTTAGTAGGTAAGCTTTCTTGTCGTTTCTTAAAATAATTTTTTAATACAAAAAAAAATTTAATTTTTTATACTAGAAAATTATTTTAAGAAGTAATTAGAAAGCTGTCCCAAACGAAGTGTAAAGTTTTATTTGGAATGACTTTCTTACTGCTTCTTAAAACAGCTTTCTAGTATAAAAATTAATTTTTTTTTCTACCAAAAAACTACTTTAAGAAGCAGAAAGAAAGTCGTCCCAAACAAAATCTAAGTCTCAATGCTATAGTCAAGTTAGAAATCACTCTCTAAACTGTATCTTCATGGCATGAATGCAATTTCAAGTTCAATTGGTGGAAAGCCATGCGATCCGTTCAATCAAATCCTGAGATACAATTCCTTGCATCTACATAAACCTATGAAACCACAGTCATAAGATCATGATAGAAGAGAATCATCAAATAACAATCCTCCAATTTAATTTTATACATATAGTACAAAGCCTATGCAACATATAGTACAAAGCCTGGGTAAGGAGGGTCATTTTAAGGTTCTAAGATACTTGAGCAAAATTATATGAATTTGATTAGATGTAATATGCACTGCAGAACTACATTGCTGCAAAGTAGAAAGAAATAAATTATCTGCCATTAACTCATACTATCTGACTTAGTACAATAATAATTCACTAAAACCCATTGCCTTCAAAATCTCTTGCTCGTAGAAAGATAAAGCATTTTCTCTAGAACAAGATAGACAAAAGATATCTTTGTGTGATGACAAAATCCTTTTCTACAAAATGTGCTGATTGTTGAATTAAATACAATACAAGTTAAAAAATGATTTTCTCTAACCATTCCATCAAACAGATAAAGAATTTCCTTATATCTCTCATGATATAACAGCTTACTAATCAAACAAACATAAACATCTAAAGCAAATTCATCTTTAAGAGATTTGAGAAAATAATCAGTTGCCTCCAAAAATTTCTTCCCTTTGCAAAGACCATGAACCATAATAGTGTGTGTTATCAAATCTGGAGTGATCTTCTCCAATTGCATACTATAAAACATTTGGAAAGCTTCATTCAACTTTCCCATTTGAAACAGCCAATGTATAAACGTATTGTATGTCGAAATATCAGCAACAAACCCTCTGTTATCAGCAAAACATTTTGCTTGATGCACTTTACCAACCCTGCAAAGGCTGTCAATAACAATATTAAGAGTCTTAGTATTGTGTAATATCCCTTTCTTTAGAATGTCAACAAAAAGCTTCAGAACATTTGACCATCTTCCATTCTTACATAGCCTGCTCAACACAGTATTGTAGCCAACAATGCCAGGATACCATTCCAATTCAGAGCTCCTGTCCAACAAGGATAAAGCTTCTGAAAACCTCCTCTCATGGCAGAGACAATCTATAAGTATATTCAAAGTCACTTTGCTTGGAAGGATACCTTTGTCCACCATCACCCCCAACTTCTCATATGCAATTTTAACTCTGCCATGTTTACAAAGACCATCCATATATGTATTAAAAGTGATCTCATCAGGTTTCCAACACTTTGAGGAACTTTCTCTTAAAACCTTTTCTACCTCTTCAAAGCTCCCAGCTTTGCTTAGTGCTCCAACAAGTACATTGTAGGTCACATAATTTGGTATATATCCAAGACTCTCCATATCATCTATCAACTCTTTAGCTTCCTCCATCCTTCCATTAGAACAATAGCCCTGCACTATGGGTGTGTAAGTATAAGCATCAACAGGACATTTTTCCTTCAACATCCAATACAAATGATCCCTAGCCTCCTCAACTCTTCCAGCTCTACAAAGCCCAGTGATTAAAGTGGAATGAGTGGTCAAATCAGGAGAACATTCATTCTCCATCATCATTGCAATAACCTTAAAGCCTGCATCGAAATCCTTCAAACAGAAAGAGTATAACTTAACCAAAATGTTGTAAGAAGAGACATTTGGGGCCACGCCATCAGAAATCATCTCCTTGAACAAACCTTCAGCTTCAGCAGGTTGGTTTGCCTCCACTAGGGCGTTCATAACAGTATTGTAGCAGTACACATTTGGATTGCAGTTTGATTCTTTCATCTCACGAGCTAATCTGAGGACCTCGTCGAGCTTCCCCACCTGCGTGAAGGCCTTCATCAACTTGTTATAAGCAATGGGGCTCTGCTGGATAGGTTTGCAGCCAACATCAAGAGAAGAATAAGAAAATCGATGACTTGATAGCTTCTCCAGAATGAGGGATAGTCTTGCGAACAGATCTGATGAAGTAACGACTTGGTCGGAAGAGCTTCTGTTTCTTGTAAGATCTCTGATTACAGAGAAAGGTGCGATGTTGGAGATCTTTCTAGCAGAAACTTGAAACGAGGGAAAGCAGTTAAAAGCTAGGGTTCGCGGCCGAAAAGCTAGACAGGCTGTCCCCGATAGGAAGCCTAGGGTTTGGAATTCTACCATATGGAAGAAAATCCTCGAGCTGCATACCACGTAACGCCGTCCGCCGGGATTGACATCGCCAGAGACCGCCGGCCGGACCGCCGGCGTAGAAATACTTTCTTTACTGGTTGGCTTCGGCGAAATTAATTGAGTAGAGCGTACAAAATTTTGCAAAGTTAGATTTATTAAGCACTAGAAAATATCTGACCTGATAATTGTAAGGGGGATTTACACACGAATCAATATATATCATTCTATTTATGAATTTTACATCTAAAATTTAAATATTACATATATATAATTTATTTTTATATTAAAATAT
>NW_021390960.1:0-293 GCF_001605985.2 Dendrobium catenatum
GTTTCCTATTTAATATTGCAATAAAACAACTCATGAATTATAAATTTTTATGATAAAATTTGTCATTTGCTTAATGTATGATATGATATGATACATTTCTTTGGATTTGTAATAGGTCATTGCAAACATTTGTATATTTCATTGTTGAATGCAACTCAGGTCTATGATGTTGCTCATATTACTATACGGTTTTACTTTTTACTATTATTTTGAAAATTTATGTTGGCAGACAAAGAAGATTTGGAGTTTTTTTCTCTCTCCTTGAAGTGACAGAGTCAGGGCATGTGGCCATC
>NW_021390961.1:0-298 GCF_001605985.2 Dendrobium catenatum
CATTCAAAAAACATAAATTCTTGTGCGGCCACTTCTCGACATTCTCCTTATTCTTTTTTAAAAAATTCTGAATGAATTTGATAATATTGATATTATCACTTTATATTATTAGCCCTTTGCATTCCAACATCCAGGTCTTCAAAAATGCCTTAACCGTGAGGACTGCTTCTAGCTCAAGATAACCAATATCCCAATGAGTTCCATTCTTTCCAAAGGCACTAATAAAATGTCCGTTGTAGTCACGGAAAATTCCTCCAATAGCAGCCAAATTAGAGCTTGTCAAAGATGCATCTACATT
>NW_021390962.1:0-59028 GCF_001605985.2 Dendrobium catenatum
GTTTTTGTCCCCAAAATATAAAATATACTGGCGGAAAATACGCCAATGCTGTCACGGTGGAATTTACCCCGGCAATTCCGTCGTAAAGTTACCGCCATATAGTCTATCGGTTACTCCACCTCTTTTTCTGATGCATATATATTCGCCAAAAAATCCTATGATAATGATAAAATTTCCTGTATGGACGTAAAGTAAATTTTCTGTAATGACAAGACAGCTTTTTCCTGATAATTTCATTCTCTATTTTTTCTATGTCCATTTGTAATGTAATGTATGGAAGTTATAATGCAATAGACACGATATGGCTGTTTGAACAATGAAGTTTTGGATTGCATTCAGGAGAAGTCTTTGTCCCTAAATATAGCAACTAACAATCACGACAGCTTTTTTTATTTATTATTTATTTTTTCTTTTAATTAATTAATCCCCCAAATGAAACAAAGATTACCATTTACTAATATATTGTGACGCACTAAAGCCAGGATATGTAAAGCTGAAGAGCAATAAGAACAGAGAGGAACTGCCTGTACATCTTTTGTCTTATAGGTTGTTTGAAGCTAATGACAAAATGGTGATAACAAAGCATCCATTATCGAACATGATAGGGTTTCCCATATTTGATATAAAAGGATAAATATTCAAATTTGATATTTATAGTATTGTCGTTAGGGTTATTATATTTTATATATATATAGATGAGGCCAGGATGCAGTATGGGAGCCCATGAGGACATGGGCATCTACTTAGATTGTTGTTATTAATGCATAATTAAGTGTATTTTTTATATGGTTCATTAATTACAGGATTAAATCAAATTCATTTTACTATCGGTTTTTTTTTTTGGGTCAATTCTCAATTATTGCCTCTCTGCTTTTCATGCCGGATGGTTGCAAGCTTAAGGTCAGAAGCCCGGAAATGTCGAAGGGTCGTTCTTGCTTCTTCTAATCTCGTTCAAACTCTCAATCTCTACCCTTCGAAAGTTCCATCCACGAGTCACGACAGTTTGTAGTTTGCGACGATGTCAGTAGTCGGGCCATTGACGGGCACTGATGCTTGACTTTGAAATAGAATTTTTTTCTTATTTCCCTAATACTCTAACCGCAGTTGAGCTCTTATGCTTGTAGATCGCTTCATTAAAATAAGTAATATCGTATAATTTTTATTACTTCATATTGCAGTTTATTGCCGGAATTTCCTTTTATATCTGAAAACCTAAAGCTCGATTTCTACTAATGTTCTTTGTATTTTCTATTCACACTTCTATACAAGTGTAGTATGATCATATAGATGTTTTAGTTTGCTTCCCTAAATTTAAAATTTTATGGTTCCATAGGCAGTATCCACCTTTAGAGATTTAGGTTCTCCTTAATTAGCCCTTTTGTTTAGTACATTTTTTTTTTAAACAAAAAACTAATTCATCTGCAATTGTTACAACAGCCATAACCACCAAAATAAAACCGAAATACAAAAAGAGAAAGGAGAGAAAAATTAAAAAATAAGGCTCTGTAGTTGGCTGAGACAGATCGTGCCCCACCAGCACGCACGGGCCATCCAGTAAGGTGATAATGGTCCAGACCACGAAACATAATGAAGAACACCAAAGGTTGCCGCCAGCAAACATTTAGGGCACGCGTCCCGGCCACATCATCGCCTCATAAAAAAATGACAAAATCAC
Organism: Dendrobium catenatum; assembly: GCF_001605985.2. NCBI lineage: Eukaryota > Viridiplantae > Streptophyta > Magnoliopsida > Asparagales > Orchidaceae > Dendrobium > Dendrobium catenatum. The sequence continues at coordinate 1,676 of NW_021390962.1, forward strand.
CGAGAACACGAAACCCCATAATCTGAAATGAAAATGGAAAAAACCCAAATAACAAGCCATCAACGTCTGCGGCGATCCCTGCCACGACCCCTTCCACGACCCCTACCACGTGAAACCTTCTTTGCACAAACCAACGAGAAATCATTCCCTGGGTCAGAACCCCCACACAAGTCAGTGGACAAAAATTCAAAATCCGAATGGTCAGAAACAAAATCACCCTCAGAGGAGTCATAATGCCAATTTAAGTGATCCGGACCCTCACAGTATACAGAATTCACCATACTTAACGTCGCAGCCGTGTGAATCAGCACATTCACAAACTGATTAAAATTTTTTGAAACTTCGTTTAACTTCTCCACCGGCACAACATCATTAACTCCAGCCGATAAATCCAAAGCAGCAGACGAAAGAGCATGTTCAACCGGAACCTCTAGAAAAGAAGCAGAGATAACAGGTTTAGCCACAACATCTTGCACCGGAACAGCCAACGGATGATTCAAATCCACAGCCTCAAGCTCAGAGACAATCGAAGAATCCGCAGGGAAGAAGGGGGTGGCCATATGCGACAAAACACAACCACCAGCATTAACATCCCCAACCAACAAAGGGTTAACGCAAACAGCCTCCATATTACTCAAATTAATCGGAACAATCCCAACAGCCAGAGAAACACTCACAGGCTCCTCATTGAGCAAATTCACACCATCTAACTCAGAATTAATTATTACAGTATTCACCTTTTCTGGCACAGCAGAACCATCCACTCCTTCATTAATCACACCAACATCCGGTAAAGACACAACAGAGTTATTCGCAATAGCCATTTTACCAACAGTAACATCATCTTTGCACTTACCAGACACATGCCCTAAACATTTACAAACACTACAAAAATGTGGGAACTCATCAAAAACCACATCCTGAACATACCCTAGAGTCTCAGAACCTAACCAAACTTGCTTCGTATAAGATTTGGTAATATCGATTTCAACTAAAACTCTGGCATTGGACGGACGAGAGCCCACCGATGTTGCTTCATCAATTTTTAATGGTTTTCCAAATAACTCAGCAAGCCCATAAAGAATCCTAGGCGCAAAGAAGTGAGGATGAAGATGAGGAAAAGAAATCCAAATCGGGATTATCGGCGACTCAACTCCGATATCTAACGTAGGTGACCATTTCGTTATTTTCATAAAACAGTTGAAGACTAGATAGGATCGATGACAAAAAACCCTACAATAGTCTAAATCATTTGATAACTTAATCAAAATGTGTGAATAATCCAAAACAGTCATAGAAAATTCACCGTTCAGCTTCAAATTAAAGAAAAATTTGCGAATCGCGTCAAGAGGAGGACGCTTTGACGGGAAAAAATCGACTAGCGAAAAACGAAAGGGAACAACAAGCTCCCTAATTTCCTCATCAGAAACCCAAAGAGAAGGTAAGCCCCGAAAAGTAGAAGGCCTCAATTCAGGGAAGGAGGAAGACGAACCAGCTAAAGCTTGAAGAAACGACTTAGAATGTGTAAAACCCCCAAAAAACCTAGGGTCTTTCAATTTAATTGAAGGCATACCGGAAAAGCCAGAGAAAAATACCACCCATACCACACGAGACCCCGCCGGCGGGGGCCAGAGCGGGAAAACCAGCCGCCAGAGCGTTCCAAGCGATCTTTAAGCCAAAAAAAATAACAACAGTTGATAGTAGTATAGATAGTATATATATATATATATAAAGAGAGAGAGAGAGAGAGAGAGAGAGAGAGAGAATATTATTTTTTGTGATTTAATATGTCCTAAGAATGTCAGTTGAAGTTTTTTTTATTTGGAAAGGCCTATTTATTGGTGCATATTTTATATCAATCAAAATTAAAACTTATGAATCTATCAATAATTAGGCCGACCTGTACATGACATGAATCATCTAATCTATATATATACTATCTATACTACTATATAAGTGTGGCTTGGGAATCCATCCAAATAAAATCTTAGCCATTCATTTTATTAATCTCAAATGCACAATATTTATTATCATAAAACTATATTAATTAATTGTCACCATTGTGACGTTTTGTGCTATGCATTCATATCAAATTGAATTATAATGCTTCAACTTCTACCTATTTATACAACTAAATATATTATAAAAAATGAGTAGAAATATCCTTTATTCTATTGTAAATGATTTATAAATTAAAAATTCTGCAATTTAATACTTTTTCTAAACGCTACTTTCATTAAATGTAAAGTAAATATGAGTTTCTTTCTTACCATCTGAACCAAATAATTAATAAATTTATTTAACGCTTCTCTCAATCTTGATTCGCCTCCCCACTTTCCCATAAAATAATTAATCCGGTCATACGCCTCTTCGAATCATCAGTCTTCTTCATATCTTCAGCTAAAGCCTCTTCATCTTCGTATTCCTGCCGAATCGGAGGTTACACGAGAGTCGCTATTAAAGACCTTCTTCACTCATTATTTATGTCGGATCAGAGGTCAATAGAGAGCTCGCCATGATTGTTCATTTCTTCCTTAGCTATCAAGTCAGTTTGCCTTCTTCCACGACGTCGTTGGTTTCAGGCCCTTCTCTTCAACTGCTAGCCCGGATGCCGCCTGGATGCATTTCTTCTCTTTATAATACACCCATCTTTCAGAAATTAAATTATTCAAGTAATATTTTTTTTATTTTTTTGTTTTTGTTTTTTTGGAAAATAATTGAGGCTTTCTTCTTCTTTATTCTTTTTCATAATAGAGAAAGAATAGGAAAGGATCATTTCGAGTGCACCTGTTCACTAGATAAGACAATAAAGATCACCTTTTGTTTATATGAAGAGTGATACTCTGGTAATTCGTAAAAAAAAAAAAAAAAAAAAATTCTCAATTCTTTATTTTCTCTATGATACTTGCAGGTTTGGGTTGCTACAGAAAGTGGTAGCTTGGAAGTAAAATGTACTCACCAGTTAGAGAACGTAAGTATCCCTCATTGTTGATGATATGCTTTTTTATAGTACTGAAATACTATGTTTTCTGAAGCAATAATTATTTTGTAATCTATTATCAGCCTTTGAACAGTGCTTGTTGCATTCGCAATCATTTTGAGAATGAAATTCTATAATTTCTTACAACTTTTTTGCTGGTACAGTAAGACATATTACTTGTTTAAGAATCTAAGACTAGCAATTGAACATTGTCGAAGAAGATACGAAGACATATTACTTCTTCGGCAGTGTTTTGTTAAACAAATTTTAGTACTAAAAAAATGTAGAACCCACCTTCAGTTCCCGTTCTCCTACAATTGGTTGCTTTAACCTCTTTTTTGGATATGCTCGTTTATCTGATTTAAATTGATAGGCCTATTTGAATTCCTTATTTACTGTTTGAACTCCAAATAAAGAAATGTATCTGCCGAAATATTATTTGTTGCTGCGTGGAGCTTCTTTAAGATTCACCAACATTTATATAAAATATATAGATTTTAATATATTTTTTATACCTATCGATTATCATAATTTTAAACTACGAGAACTTCCAAGAAATGTCTACTTTTGTGCTTATTTGCTTATGAAAGTAGAGCAAAACTTGAACGGCCATTTTAATTGCATTAGAAAGTTTTGACAACACTGCATTGCTAATCTCAATCTCCCCATATGTTATATTAAGATATATTTAATTGTAAGCTCATTGTATTCTATATTCACCTCAACGACAACGGAATCATTAAACAAGGGAGGAAAGAGACGCTCTCTATTCCCGTTAAGCCTTTCATTTTGCTTCGAATACTTTTTAAGGTAACTCATTTGGTAAAAGCTACTTTAATTTGTACATACTGGATTAGTGGTTTTTTGTATAGGTTAATAACTTATTTTCTTCTATTAATTTGCTAATGACTCACAACTTTTGCATCTTACAGGAAAAAATAGTGTCTTTGGATGTGTAGGGATTTCTTCTGAGCACAAAGTTGAGAGCAATAATAGTAAGAATTGTGGTGTAAGCTTCTCAAATCTTTTGCCGGAGATGACCTGCTGATGCTTTGGTGTGAAGTTTATCTTTGATGAAGGTGTGATCTTGGAAGCTTAAGGAGTTTTTTTTTTTCAGAGGTAAATAATTTAATAAAGATTTTACTTTAATCTGCTAACATTGGACTGGTGGATTGTTGTATAGTTTAATGGGTTGTGTACAAAGATAAGAAGTTTTCGTGCCCGTTATTTGCTTGGAATAATTAGCTTATAGCTTATAACTTTCGCATCTTGTAGGAAGAGACAAAGATGGCTTTGGATATGGAGGGGCTGCTTTTAAACACAAAATTGCTTTTGAAATCTTCTTATTCCTATTTTGTATCAATTATCCTTTTTCGTAAGTGTATTGTTTAATGTAGGGGCTGCTCGTCTCCGTAAGTGTATTGTTAATGGTCACTTGCCGGAGGAAATTCACTGGATGAATGAATCAATAAAAACTCCCCTCTTTGTGAGTTTTTTTTTTAATGAACAATGGTGAATAGTGTAAAAATTTTATGTTGTTTTTATTTGACAATAGTAGCATAACATTTATTTGTTCTATTCATTATTATAAATGTTTCAAATTGGGTCGTCTTTTCATGTTTGAATATTTCGAGAGTATGGCCTAACCAAAGAGTATAACTTGTAATATAATTTAATAAAATTAGAATATGCTCAATTTAATAGTCCAATATAAAGTTGGTTTGGGGTTAAATTTAGCAAACATAACAAATATTATTATCTACACAATTATTCTAGAGCCCCTGTAAAGTTTCTTCTATAAGTTTATATGTTAAATACTCTCTCTCTCTATATATATATATATTCATTGGCTGCAATTTCCTATATTTCTCATAAATTTTCAATTTTGTATAATTAATAGTAAAGAAATTAATTTAAACAATAATAATATAAGCCTTAATGATGAAAATTTAAATATTAATATTAAAATCTTAGGTATGTAATAAATAGATTTTTATTTTTATTAAGAACGTGCTATTCTTATAATAATCATATCAATTTTTTATTTATTATTGCATTCAATATACTTTATTTAAATAAAATTATTATCCTCATATAGGAAACAAATTATATCAGTTTTTTTCATATATGCCATATGATGTATAATAGGGGAAGAAACAATATTGCCATCAAACATAAATAATAGTTATAGAATTCAAAAATTCTGAATTAATTAAATATTATTTAAATTTTATTAACATGCATTTAATGCACGTGCAATTATACTAGTAGAATAGAAAAGTAAGAATCAACTTCATTTTTCACGATAAGGACTAAGGCCTCAGCTTCTCATGTATGATAAATTTCTTTTTGAATCTCTGGTGAAGTTAATTTCAAAGTTATACTAACTTTTATAGAAGAAATTATCTTAATTTCTTCATTGTGATTAATAAGGAACTAACATAGCTCAAAATATTTTCTTTGATCTAATCTTGGTGAGCCATCTTGACTATAAAATGACAATGCTTGATGTACAAGATATTGAACTTAGTAAATAGCTAAAGTCAATATAATATAATATTCTTTTTATTCTTGTCATCCTTTCTCAACCACAGCATGAAGAGTCTATTTATTATTAATTAACTAAATCTTCATATTCTGATTTGCCTTATTGTGTACACTATTACGTTCACCAATATGAGTTAGAAGTTTATCTTCTCTCTTCTAATTTTTAAATTGTCCTCGAGGCTTAAATAGGCACTACTAGAAAACAATATTTTTCGCATCACAAGTTAGAAGCGGTTTTGAAACCACTGGCAAAACCAAGATTTTGCATTGGTTTTAACCGGTACAAATTGCACTGGTTTTAACCGGTGCAATGTACACCGATTCAAACCGTCGGGCATTGCCTCTTTAAATGAATCCATAATTTGATCTCAATCTCACGCGATTTGAAGCTCGACTCTCTTCCCCTCATCTTTATTCTGTGGGAGCACACCGTCGAGCGTTGCAAGCAAAGACCATCCCGTCCGATTCATTCGCAATGTACGTGAGTCTCTTCCCCTTCTTCCTTTTCTTCTTCTTCATACACTTCTCCATCTTCTTCATATTTCCTTACATTCATCCCTAAAATTCAAATAGGATGTTTTTTAATCTATCTTAAAACTGAAACCCAAAGTTTATTTCAATCTTTTTTTGAGAAACAATTGACAATAATGATCTGGACCTTATGAAATTTAACTTATAGAAAGCTAGAGCATAGAAAATATAAAGTATTTTATATGAATAAATTATGGAATATGTTTGTCTTGATTCCAATTCATATAGTTTTCCTTTTGGGTTTCAAAATCATAGAAGGGTGATTTTCTTACTAATAAGAACATGTGAGAATAAGAGCAGAGATGAGTTCAGCCGCAATCTAGAGAAACAAGAAACATAGCTAAGCAAACAAACTACATCCACAATCATAAATAAATATCAGCCACATGTATATTCTTTACACATATATAAATAGCTAGTAAAGCTAATCACGATGTAAGTAATGAGACAAAGATAATAAGATCATTTCCCCGCCAAACTTTGTCGTTTCATTATGGTATCAGAGTGGGAAGTTTGAAGAAAACAACTGAGAAAGCGATTCTCGAAAGTAGATCAAGATAAGAGGTAAGTAAAATCAAATTCCTCTCATGGATCAATCATCTTCTTCACAAACTGGAAATATAGCCACAATTCCACCTCCAGAACCTTGCATGATATCTGCATCATTGAAATTTGTTATTTCAAACATAAAAAACATAGTACCCACCCAGTTATCCAGTGATAACTATCCCATATGGAAATCTCAAGTTGTCAAGCTTTTGAAAGTAAATGGCTTCGTGAGTTTCATAGAACCCAAAAGTTCTCCACCAATCCGTATACAACAAGCACAAGATGGATCATCTGCAATCAACCCCAAATATACATAATGGGTTCTCATTGATCAGAACCTGGCAGCAGTCATTTGTTCCACGATCACACCAGCAATTCTACCATACGTTCTTCATCTAGAATCCACAGCTGCAATCTGGACAACAATAGAAAGAAGGCTACAAGCTTCCAACAGATCTAGAGTTATTCAACTCAAAAATGAGTTACACAACATTTTAATGAAACAGAAATCAATGTTAGAATATCTAAATGAAATCAAGATTCTTGTTGATAAGATTGCAAGTGCAGGAGCCACAATTGACAAAGAAGATATAATCATGTATACATTGAACGGTTTACCTCCAGCATACTAGTCTTTCAAAAGTATAATTAGAATAATGATGCATCCAATCAGTCTTGATGACCTGTACTCATTTCTAATAAGTGAGGAAATCAATTTAAATACTGAAACAACTAAGCAACATACCTTCCCGGATCAAAACACAACATTATATTCCCACAAAGGCAGAGGAAGAAGAGACAAAAGATGATACATCAACCTGAATACTCATCCTAACAGCCAACCAAAGTTTATATGCCAGATATGCAATAAGAAGGGAAATTCTGCAAACACATGTTGGCATAGGTTCAACATAAATTACACCCCACCACAGCAAAAGATCAACACAGCTCGCATAGCAACAAATGAGAATCCCCACACTGATATTTAGATTCTGGAGCTACATCCCATCTTACAAATGACATAAAAAATCTAACGCTTGGAGATCCTATCACATACAATGGAATAGAGGCTATACACATTGGAGATGGCAGTTCACTCCTGATTGCTCACACAGGAGCTGGCCTGCTACCGACCCCCAACAATAAGCTTCAGTTAACTCAAATTCTGCATATCCCTACTCTATCTCACAACCTTCTCTCCATTTATCAATTAACCAAAGACAACGACCTCACTATTTCATTTGATGCATCTGGTTTTATTATCCAGGATATCAAGAATAACAAAATTCTTCTATAGGGTCCATGTCGTAATGGACTCTATCCCATCTCAAATATTCCAATAACTCATCTACACTCGGCCCTTCATACACATACCATCAATAAAGAGCAAGATGCTATGCTCTGGCACAACAGACTCGGTCACCCTCATACCCGTACCATGATAGTCATTTCAAATACAAATAAACATCTCAAGATACCTACAATCTCTGATTTGTGTAATACCTACAAAATGGCTAAAAGCCACAAACTTCATTTTCCCCTCTACTTCCAGTGCAAATGCACCACTAGAAATTGTTTATTTGGATGTATGGGGTCCAGCCCTTATAACCTCAAATCAAGGTTATAAATACTATCTCATCATTATAGATGATTTTTCAAGATTCATATGGATCTTCTCCATGAAATACAAATCTGAGGTGCCAGCAATATTTATTCATTTTCATCTCATGATTGAAAAACAATACCACACAAACTCAAACAATTTTGCACAGATGGTGGGGCACGAAATACAAAAACTAAACATTATAAACAAACTTACAAAACCATGGAATCATTCACCAAATCTCATGCCCGTATACACCAGAACAGAATGACATAGCCGAAAGAAAGTATAGACATCTCATTGAAACAACTAGAACATTGCTACAAAGTGCCAGCATACCATACTCATATTGGCCAGATGTAGTCATGACTACATCCTATCTCATAACCTGTAAAACACCTCCAGATTTCATTTTTTGGGTGCAGGTTCGTCTGTATAAACTGACCTTAGTATGGACAAAGTGTTGAAAATATCTTCATTTAGTTTGAACGAACTAAACTAGTTAAGGTTAGTACGTATGAACTGTTTGTACGAACTAATCTGTTCATTTGTACAAACCAAAATTCTTCTGTACGAACTAAACAAAAATTTTTAATGGAGCCCTTCGTTCAGGGACAAAGATATTTTATCATCTGTATGATCTATGTACAGAGGAGTTTGTCCCAGGACGAACAAAAAACATTGTCCGTACGAACGTAAATATCTTTTCTCTATTTAAGTGAGATTTGAGATATTTTTTTAAGAGAGAGAAAAGAGGAGAGAGAAAGGGAAGGAAAAGTTTGGTTTTGGAGGCCTCGGTGTGATTTTTGTCCGACGTCACTATTAGAAGAATTGTTTGTCTCGAGATAAGGAATCTGAATCCTATTTCTGATTTCGAAGATTTTGTGTTTTGATATTTTTCTGCTCAGATTTGGGTTTTCATTACCGAAAAACATGTATATATTTGTATTGTCGAAACTTTTATCGCATAATTTTTGGTACGTTGTAGAGATGATGATTTTACACGATTTAAGTATTTTTTTAGAAAATTTTCATCAAGTATTTTGAATTCTGTGGGACTTTTATCGAATAGAAAATTATCTGGATGTCAAATTAAAAATATTGCTTCAGTACAAGTAAAGCTTTGAAATTATGTTTTATCCAATTTTTGGTAATTTTATAGTTTTCTGAAATTGTGTATTTTGACTCTGTTTGGGATTTCTGTCGACCGTACGATATTTTAAGGATTCTCTTCATTTGAGCTAATCGTGATTGTTATTTTCAATGCATTAATGAGATGAGATGTATATGAATGTGGATATATGATTGAATCTACTACTATTATATTACTAAAAGATAAGGACTGGTTGAACCGTTGGTTGGAGATTGACCTGTATAGGATCGATGGTGGGCCGATAGGTTTTTCTTTAAAAAGAATTTGGTGTTATGCTCTAATGATCATGTGATTATTGATGGGACTTATAAGGAGATTACTATGCCGACGGGCTAAGGGTGACGACTCTATTTACTAAGCCAATGGATTACTAACATCGATATTAACCTTGAAAAATGCCTTAATAGCCAGCGCTTATACTTGTTAAGTAAGACTACTGTAATGAAATGCATGTGTAAAATATTATTCTTATGATTTCTTTATGGATTTACCGATATTTACTGATTTATTGATATCGACAGATTTATTGATATTGAATTTATTTATTAATATTAAATTGATTTACTAACAAATTTATGAGTTTTTTTATCACTGCATGATTTTATTGATATTGCATACTGTTTACGTCACTGGATTGTTATTGATACTGATACGGATATTGATACCATTGATTTCATTGATACATCAAATGCTGACTAATACAAGTGATACACTGATAAGACTGATAACATGTGATTCACCAAACAAGTGATATAGATTAACTGTATTGCATGTAATACACTGAGCACGTGATATAGAATATGCTTTTAATATATTACTGTGATTTCAACTATTCTTATCGATATATTAATTTGATTATTTTTTGTGATTCCATACCAATTAAAATTATTGACCAGAATGGATTTCTTTATTTAAGGATCTGATTGATTATATTGATATTACTGATTGATGTTATTAATACGATATTGATTTGATGGATATTTTAAATACGATGATTTCTCTATTGAATTGGCTGATGTTAAATATATGATGGATTCTTTTAAGAATTGATGTATGGACTAATTTATTGAGATTTATAAATTTTTTCTATTATTTATTGATTTTCTTACTGATGATTTTGGATTCTACTGATTATACATTGATTACTGTTTCTGTACTGATTTCCATTTCTACATCGATTCAATGATCATGTGAAAGAGACTGATAGTGATTCGAATGATTGACATGCATATTGCTTTCGTACCTTATTTTGATTTTAGTTGTAGGTATTTGGTGACCAGCTGGGCTTTTTAAGCTCATTATATGTGGTTAATTAATTTTAGGTGCAGAGCCTCCTGCATGAAGCTTCCTTCAGACACTAGTATAGTTTTCGTAGTTTTTAGTTCATATATTATTTTGTAGCCCAAGCGACTATTGTATATGTTCTTTTGGACACCACTTTTGGATTGTAAATATGAAATATCATAATGTGAATTATATTTTTATATTGCATTCGTTTTCTTTAATGCAATTATCATTTCTGGATGTCTGTATTGATCTGAGCAATAAGAAAGAATAAGAAAAGTATGTCGATAAATCCTTTCACAATAGATGTCTTGGACGTCACATCAACCGACTCCCTTTAAACAAAACTCATAACTTACCTTCACTCCAAATACTATATAACAAAGTTCCTGATTATTCACTCATAAGAACCTGTGGATGTGCTTGCTTCCATTAGATACCACCACCACACAAGCATAAACTTGAACCTCGAGCTACATCATACATATTTTTAGGATACTCAACATCCCACAAGGGATATAAGTGTCTTAATCCAACAAATAATCAAATCATAATTTCTAGACATGTCACATTTCATGAAACCACATTCCCCTTTGCCCAAATCAAAACATGACAGTCACCTCAAACAAAAATCTCAGACAATCCTCATCTTCTCATACCCATAACCATACCACCCAATAGCAGTCTTGGAATGTGGTTTCATGAAATGTGGTTTCATGAAGAATTACTGCTATAGGAGCAATACTTAGAAGTTTGGATGATTGGATGGCTTGAAATAGCCACTAGGAAGAAAGAGTCGAGGAGCTTAGTTGTTGGGAAGGTAGCCGGAGGTGGAGAGGCGGGTAGTCGTCCGGTGATCTTCCACTCTTTTGTAGGTCTTTGCTCGTCGACGACGTCCGCTAAATGGAGGAGAATACGATCAACGTATTCCTCGACAGTGTTGTTGAATCCAAATCCAAGGTCGAAGAAAGGTGATTGGATGACGTCAATCTCCCCTTGAGAATTGAAAACAAATCCGTGGTTGATCTCAGGATTGGCCATACACCAATTGCAATGACGGGAGTGGTGGAATATCTTCTATGCTTCTCTTGGCTTTTATCAACATAAAGATTATATTGCTCCAAGAGAGGGAGTAGGTGAGGGAGACGACTCAGAGAAAGAGAGAGAGAGAGGGGCGGTTTGGGTTAGGTCTAAAGAGGTATGGGAAGGATATTAGTAAATCTAAATTTTGAATTCTGGGTGGTCGGGTTTGACGTGGGGAAGGGAGAGGAGTCTCTCTAGGGCTCTCACACGAAATCTCAAGTGTTGAGGCGGTCTAGAGAGGGAGTATCCATGAGAACCCCCAAAATAACCTAATTTTCACTATTTAAAGCCTCCTCTTTATGATTGACGGTGGGGATCAAATCCATGGCCAATTAGGAGGGAAACCAGGCTTTGGAGGCCATGGTTTTGGATTCAAATCCATGGGGGAGGAGTTAATGCATTAAATGGCTCTTAATCTCATTAAAATAGGCCAATTTGACCTATTTAAGACTCGATTTGACCACGTCAAACTTTGAACTGGTCAAATCAGTCAAGAGAGTCAAAGGGGAGGTGAGATCAAGCCATGCAAGGGTTTGAATGGATTTGAATTTGATTTGAGGCCTAAAGGGGTTAGATGGTCAACCCTAGTTGACTTGGTCAACTGAGTTGACCCAGGGTCCAAGTCAGGGTCCAACAGACTCGACTCGACTCACTGAACCCGTTGGAGAGGGTTTTGGGGTCTGGCTTGGTCAATTTGACCAAGTCAACTCTCCAAGCCCAATTCTGGACAAAATCGAGGTCAACAGCCGTGAACCTTGGAATCCTCCTAAGGTTGATGGGTATTGCTCTCACCTACCAAGGGTCTCTCCTCTCAAGAACTCACTTAGAGATCAAGCAAAGAAAACTGGAATTTCATTCATAATTCATCATCTGATATAATAAAAGAGGCCACAATATATAAGCCTAAGAAAAATAAAAATGCAATGACACAAATGCCCCTAGGGCTACAACTCAAGACGATTCAGAGAAAGGGTACAATCATAAATAGAAATTAATACATAAAATATCAAAATAAAGACTAAGCATCAAAATAAAGCTTTTGGATCGTATCCATCGATATGGGCCTCCTGCGCTGATATACTTGTTGAAAACATCTGTTGATGTCCTCATCACATATTGACAAGTGGTGGGGGTTTGGTTTTGGGAGGGAGGGAAGGGGTTGGAGGTTTGGGAGGCCGACGGGTAGGTGGCTAGGAGAGGAGGTGGAAGTAGAGGGAAAAGAAGAGAAAAGGATCAAGGTCGCGAACCTTGGAATCCTCCTAAGGTTGATGGGTATTGCTCTCACCTACCAAGGGTCTCTCCTCTCAAGAACTCACTTAGAGATCAAGGAAAGGAAACTGAAATTTCATTCATAATTCATCATCTGATATAATAAAAGAGGCCACAATATATAAGCCTAAGAAAAATAAAAATGCAATGACACAAATGCCCCTAGGGCTACAACTCAAGACGATTCAGAAAAAGGGTACAATCATAAATAGAAATTAATACATAAAATATCAAAATAAAGACTAAGAATCAAAATAAAGCCTTTGGATCGTATCCATCGATATGGGCCTCCTGCGCTGATATACTCATTGAAAACATCTGTTGATGTCCTCATCACATACACTAGGGTACATCCTCTTGCAATTTTCTAACAAAAAAATCTATGACTAAAGCAAAAAGATATGGACTTAAAACAAATCCTTGATATAATCCAACTGAAATACAAAAATACTTGGTCAAACCACCTTGTGTTTGAATACAAGTAATAGCTCTTGCATACATTTCTTAATGACTTGAAATTAATTCATTTCTTTTCTAGGACTCTCCAGAGCACTACTCTTGGAACTTTATCATATGTTTTATCTAAATCAATAAATATCATATGCAGATCTTTCTTATTCTCTATGTACTTCTCCATCTATGATGCACCGACACTCTGCTTAAAGAGGGTATGTAGTGTTGGATACAAACACGCATCTGACACTGCATGGACACGTGTTCTGTCACAACCCAACCCGACTAGGATTGGTCCTATCGTATTGAGCCATGACAGGCAAACCCCAAGATCTTGTTTCAGAATTATTTTTAGATTTTCTTTAGATATTCATTAAAATATTGATGAACCACAGAGCTACTAAACATTCAAATATTGAAAACTCATCCACAGTTTCTTTCATTCATCAAAATAATTATATACATTATAGTACATGACTTTAGACAAGAGTTACAGAACTGCAAAGTAAACTAGTCATGATTGTATAAAAATCAAAATAGCAAAATACCTATAACCTCATATCAGATCATAAACAACTAGTCCATAACATCTTTCCCTTTACCAGATCATGAAAATCATGAATAAAATCACAGTGAGCTAGCAGCTCAGCAAATCACATAAGCCAATCTAAATTTTCAAATACTCTTTTTTTCAAATATTTTATTGAAGATTTAAAAGCATTTAATAGCAGTTTAAATAATTCACTGAACTGACAGAACAGAACACATGAATCAAATAACATAATATAATAAATGAATCAGATAACAGAATAGAACAGATGAATCGGATAACCGTATATATTAGATGAATCAAATAACAGAACATATGAGTAAATAGAAATTCATATCACAAAATTATTCAGATCATATCACATAGTTATTCATATCACATTTCTCAGACCCAGACAGAATCTCAAAGGATTTTGGCCCCTTATGACTCCCTCCTTATTTATGCTTACAGCACCAGAACATATCAGATTGTACTTACAACACCAAAACATATCAGAATTTCCTGACACAAATAGAATCTCAAAGGATTCCAACCCCTTATAACACAGAAATTTTATAACACAGATAAAATCTCAAAGGATTCTGACCCCTAATAACTCTTAGAAATTCCCTAACACAGACAAAATCTCAAAGGATTCTGACCCCTTATAACTCCCAGCATATATCATTCAATCACATGTGTACATATATTATCACATTATAATAATTATAGAATAATTGAGCGTGTATCAAAATATTACCATTTTGTATAACAGTAGACAACAGAAAATTCAATGAGGCAAAAATGCACAGTTTCAAAAAATTACCATATTACTAGGCATTGTGTAAAACAACGTTTTAAGACTTTTCTTGTACTACAGAACTATTTTTTAATGTACCAAAAAAATTTTATTCAATAAAAACCCCATAGATTTCAGAATACTCGATGAAAAATTTCCAAAAATATTCAGAATGTGCATAATCATAATTTCTATGACATATAAAAAGTTACGCGGTGAAAATTTTACTGGTGCAAAATTATCCCCTTTTTTCGTTAACGGATATAAAATTTTGATCAGAATATCCTCCAAAAACTTTCACATTTGAAAATTGAGATAGATATAATGTGTCTTACCACGAGTCGAACAACTTTCTCAACTGCGTCGACGGACAAAAATGGCCCAAAGTCGCCCAAAATCCATATTCCTCTTCTTTCTCCCTCTCTTTCTCTCGTTTGTTCTTTTTTTCTCCAAATTGAGCAAATGATGAATAAATAACATAATGATATATTTTTGATCATACATAACAAAATTTATGTTCATCCCGGGACGAACGTCTCAATTTTGCATTTAAATGAAAATTGAACATACGATAATTAATATCGTACTGGGATGAACACCTCTGTTCTGATCTCATTCAATTAATCCAGATGATTCATAAAGATGAAATTAAGGTTCTAACTATTCATCCCAGATAAATTCAGTTCGTACTGGACGAACTGGATTTCACATGTCCGACACAACATTAGAGTGTCGTAATTTAAAAATTAAAATTAAAATTGGACACGCGTGTCTGACATGCGTGTTTGGTTATTAAATAATAAAATTGTTTGATTCATTCTATTTAGCCATTTTTGTGAATGAGAAGCCCTAATTTTCCAATCCACAAAAAGAAATCTTCTAAGGCAGACTGGGCGAGCTCGCATCCGACGCCAAACAAAGCCCACTGCCTTTGCCTCCTGTTCCTTCGTCATTTCTGCTCGAGTCGAGGCCAAGTCGAGCTCGTCTTTCCGATTCCTTCGTTCCTGTGTGATTTTGCGATCATCTGAGGCAAAGTTCAATCAACGCCAAACAAAGCACCTTCTGCGCGCAAGAGAGCTAAGACTTGTAAGTGGATTTCGCCATTTCTTCTCTTCATTTTTGAAAAAGCTAAGGTACATGCTCAGTACCGCTAGGTACATGCTCGGTACTGAGTAGGTACATGCTCGGTACCGAGTAGGTACATGCTCGGTACCGAGTAGGTACATGCTCGATATCGAGTAGGTACATGCTCGATACTACTAAGTACATGGTACCGCTCCATACATGCTTGGTATGGTTAGGTACATACTCGATACTGCTCGATACATGCTCAGTAAGGCTAGGTACATGCTCGGTACCGCTCAGTACATGCTTGGTACCGCTCAGTGCATGCTCAGTACTGCTCAGTACATGCTTGGTATTGCTCGGTATATGTTCGGTATCGCTCGGTACATGCTCGATATCGCTCAATATCTTTCCATATAAACAACTTACAAACTTTAAAAATAAACAGAACTTCAAAATTACTCATAGCAATAAATCTTCTTGGTCAAGTATCATCCTCTTCCTGTTGTGAGAAAAATTGAAGCACATACTCATTTATTCAATCAATGAACAGAAATAAAATAACTCCATAACTTACTGAAGATCTAGTTTATGTACATACAAATCTTAATCTTCTATCAAGAAAAACCCCACTTTATATGACAAATGATAATAAGATGTGGGATGTTGCTGTAGATGAGTTTGAGTGCCTTGATGATATGGGATTATTGGAGGTTGTAAATCTTTCTCTAGATGAACCAGAGTTGGAAGCAATGATATTCAATGATGATGATATTGAAGAAAAACCCCACTTTATATGACAAGTGATGACAAGATATGTGATATTGTTGGAGATGGGTTCGAGTGCCTTGATGATATGGGATTATTGGAGGTTACAAATCTTTCTCTAGATGAACTAGAGTTGGAAGCAATGATAGTCAATGATGATGATATTGAAGGCCAAAGACCAACATCTGAATCTAATTATATCATTCCCTCTATTGAGTAGTTAGGAATTCATGTTGTACTAAATAATTTTTTGCATATATTTGTGTGGTTGTACTAAACATTTTGTACTAAACATCTTTATGTTATAAGCTAAATAAGTTATCATAAAATTGATTTATTATTGCTAGTCATTTAAGATATACAAAGATCCTAAAATATATTATAAATAATTTAGTCCTATGTCACACCGCCACCCGTGTCCTTTATATTTAAAAAAATGTCTGATATCATGTCATGTTTCGTGTCACCGTCCATGTCAGTGCATCATAGTTCTCCATCAAACCTCTAATAAATGTATACTTCCATATACCTGTGACTCCCGGCAGTCTATAGTGAAAGATTATCTAACATTTTTAATCAACCTCACTTTCCTTCTCCCTTGCCTTCCAAAATTACTAACCATATATAATGAGCTTCCAAAAGCCCAGCAGGTCACCTAATACCTACAACTGAAATCATAACACTATATGAACAATATGCATTATCAATCAATCAATCCTAACAGTCACTCTACACATGATCAGAATCTATGCAAATACAAATCGGTAATCAATGTCATTATCAATAAAATCCATAGTCAATCTAATCAAGAATCAAAACAGTAGAAAAAACCATATGCTCAATGAATCATACATACCAAAACCGGTCAAATTGATAGAGAAAATAGTCATATCGTTAATATCAGTAAAATCAGTATCAATATCGTATCAATATAATCATTCAAATCATTAAAAAATATACTCGGTCAATAATATAAATTGGGTAGTAATCAATATAAACATCAAACCAATATATCATTAAACGGTGAATTCAAATCAATACAGTAAAAATTAATTCTATATCATATAATGTATCACATGTCGTAGATCATGTTCGGTTATCAAATGATCAATGGTATCAATAAATCTATATATCGATGAATCCCCAATAGTTGTCCGTAATAATCAATGAAATCATATCTGTATCGATGAAATCAATGGCGAGAATAAATATCCTATTCAGTACTGTATTCAGTGAACATAGTATATATGCTAAATCAATAAATCGTACAGTACCAGTAAATCCATAGTCTTTCAGTATATCCACATGGTAATAAATCTAAATCCATCAATATCAATAAATGGTACGATAAATCAATAAATCAATCAATATATCAAATAGATCAATTCATATTCAGGAAATCCATACAATTCAAGGTTATAAATACCATAATGATACTGAAACAATATTGTACACATACAATGCAATACATACTCACTGAACAAGACAATCACTGGCTGAAAGTTCATTAGATGTAAGCCTATATAGATACTGCGCCCATACTCAACCCAAGAGGTGAATAGGTATTTTAAAATTTTCTTTTACAAAGATACAAAAAAAATCATAAACCAAAATCACACCACGTCAAAAATAAAATGCGGAAATAAAGTGCAGAAGCAAGAAACAAGAAACACTAAAATTATAGTGGTCTCGGTCAAACTAGACCTACGTACACTCCCCGGGAGGCCGGATTGCACACTACCTCTGACTTCTCCTTAGCCCCCACCAGTCGTATGAAACCTTTATAAAGAACTCCTTTTTCCCACCCGGCAAGAGGCCAGAGAAACCTATCTCCTTTTGCTTCCTCCTGGATAGCTGGCCAGGAGAGAACCACAAACCAGGATGTGACTCCTACCTCTACCGACCCTTCCATCGGATGAGAAAACTCTTAGACGAAGAAGAAGGCAGAGCGATAACTTGAAGAAGACCCTTGTGAATCCCTCACAAGCTCCCCCTCACAAGATCTCTCTCTTCTCCCTCTCTCTCTCTCTTTCTGCTCCTCAGGTCTTCTCAGGTTCAAGACAGCAGCAAAGGATTTTCAAAAACGTGATCAAAAGTGCTCTATAACATAAAAGAGCCAAAGGACTATAATTGTAAGTTCCGACAATATCGTTCCAGGCCGATATGGACATCGGCCTGGCCGATCAGTACAATCTCAGAAGACCGGCCAAGCATTGCCCTGAATGCAAAACTGGACGATTTAAATTAAGGCTTGAATCTCCAGGCTGATCTCACAATATCCGTCCTATCAGTTCAAATAAGATCGATATTTATCGTTCCTGAAGTAACTAAGGTTTTTGAATAGATTATCCTGGCCGATCCTGCGATCATCCAGGACGATATGATCATATCAATAATCCTTAATTACTCCATTGATTTCCTGATTAATTAAGGCATAATTTTTTAATATCGTCTAGGCCGATCAAAGATCGTCCTGGCCGATTATTAAAAAATACATAATACCTTAATTGTCTATGGCGGAAATTTCTTTATGTTTTGAGCTTATCGTCCTGGCCGATACACGTATCATCCAGGATGATTTGTAAATGACGGCTGCCTTAATTAAGAATCCTTATTTAGACTTTCTGTTTTAAGCCTGATCGTCCAGGATAATGTAAATATCATCCTGGCCGATGTGGGTAGAAACAGAAATTCTAAGTCTCTCAAGTGTGTGTGTGTGGGTAGGGTTACTTAGCATCAATCTCTTTGAATATTACAAGTAGACTCAAGAAGAGAAAAACAAAAGTACAGACTGACTCAATCCCTAAACCTACGCAATCTTGAGCTGGCTTTGTTTGTTCATTCGATCTTCGATTCCTGAAAAGTTAGAAGTAACAGGAAGTCCAAGAGAATCAATAGTGGTTGTCAATCATCAAAACAAAAGTCATGAAAATAGATTTGCAACACTGGCTATTAAGGCATTTTTTGTTATCGATATATCGTTATGTCGTTATATCCGTTGGCTCAATAAGAGTCGTCACTCTGTGTCCGTCGGTCGCCCGTCGGCCGCCTGTCGGCATAAACTCCTTATGACTCCCAATCGTTGTATCTATGATCAATAGAGGATAACACCAAACCCTTTTTAAAGTAAAGCCCGTCGGCCCACCATCCTGTACAGGTCAAATCAATCTCCAACCAACGGTTCAACCAGTCTTTAATTGTCTTTCAGTAATATAACAGTAATAAATTTATATCATATGCATACTCATATATTATAATAAATATAACAACTCAAATAAAGAGAACCCTTAGAACATCGTATAGTAGATAGAAGTTATTGTAAAATACAAAGTTCAAGAAAACTACCAAATTACTAGAAATCGAATAAAACAATATTTCAAAGCTTTACTTGTACTGAAGAAATAATTTTCAACAGTCTGATAATTTTCTATTCGATAAAAATCGCACAGAAATCAAAATACTCGATAAAAACTTTTCAAAAAATACTTAAATCATGCAAAAACATCATTTCTACAACATACCAAAAGTTATGCGGTAAAAGTTTCGTCAATACAAAGATATGCACATTTTTCGGTGACAGAAACACAAAATTGAGCAAAAAAACACCAAACCTCAAAATCTTCAAAATCAGAAATAGGATTTTAATTCCTTACTGCAAGACAAACAAATCTTCTAACAGCGGCGTCGGACAAAAAGCGCTCCGCGGCCTCCGAAATTAAGCTTTCCTTTCTCTTTCCTTCTCTTTCTCTCTCCTTTCTCTTTCTCTCTCGAAAATATCTCAATCCAACATATATTCATTCAGATTGTCCTGAATGATATAAAATCATCCCAGGACGATTTTTCCTCTGAATGAATTTCGTCCAGACGTTGCTCTCTGGACAAATTTCGTCTCGACGGTTCGTACAGGGTCGTACAGGTTCGTACGGACAAACCATACAGATTCTTCACAATTTTCTTCTGTTCATCCCATACTAAAGTCAGTTTGTACGGACTAACTGCACTAAAAAAATGAACTTCGGAGGGGTTTTACAATCTACCCACCTTAAGAAAAATATCGTCATCGACATTTCCTTTAAGGGTTCGAATGCAAAAATTGACAAAAAACAAATTCGACCAATCAAAATTCAAATCAAATTGAATCAAAATAAAAACTCATCAAAAACAAAACAGTCATACAGTTCATTTGATCACATGTCATTCGACTATGTATGCAAAAATGATGCACTTTAAACTACCCATTCTACCCAACTCTCAATCAAATCCTATAACTCTGGATATAAGCAAATCCATTCACTACACTTGCTCTGATACCAATTTGTGACGTCCCAGACATCTATAGTGAAAGAATTCATCTAACATTTTTAATCAACCTCACTTTCCTACTCCCTTGCCTTGATTTGAAAATATTAACCACATATAATTAGCTTCAAAAAACCCAGTAGGTCATCTAATACCTACAACTGAAATCAAAGCACGGTACTGAAATAATATGCATGTCAATCAATCAAATCCATAACAGTTACACATGATCATTGAATCTATGCAGATACGAAAATCAGTAATCAATGCATTATCAAAAAAATCCATAGTCATCAGTAGAAGAATCGATAAACAGTACAAAAATCCATAATGCTCAATGAATCAGTACATACGTCAAATCTCGGTCAAATCGATAGAGAAAAATCATCATATCGTTAATATTAGTTAAATCAATCAATATCGTATCAATAGAATCAATCAAATTATTGAATAAAGAAATTATCTCAGGTCAATAATATCAATTGGTATGGAATCATATAAAACCATCAAACCAATACATCGTAAGAACGGTTGAAATCAAATCAATACAGTAAAAATATATTCTATATCATATGGTGAATGTATCACATGTCGTATATCAATGTTCGGTGTATCAATGAATCAATGGTATCAATAAATCTATACTATCGATGAATCAATAGTGTCTGTAATATCAATGAATCATATCTGTCTAAATGAATCAATGAGAGAACAATATCCATTTCAGTATCTGAATTCAGTGACATATACAATATGCAATATCAATGAAATCATACAGTACCAGTAAATCAGTAAGTCCGTCAGTAGATCCATTTAGTAAGAAATCAATAAATCCGTCGATATCAAAAAATGCGTACGATAATCAATAAATCAATCAGTAATCAATAGATCAATTCATATCAGGAAATCTATACAATTCAATGTCAGTAAAATCCATAATGAGATCAAGGACAATACTGCACACATGCAATACAATACAATAGTATTACTGAACAAGTACAATCACTGGCTATTAAGAAATTTTTCGGTATCGATGTATCGTTGTGTCGTTTTATCTGTTGGCTCAATAAGAGTCGTCACTATGTCCCCGTCCGCTGCCCGGCCGCCCGTCGACAGCCTGTTAGCATAAACTCCTTATGACTCCCAATCGTTGTATCTATGATCAATAGAGGATAACACCAAACCCTTTTTAAAGGAAAGCACGTCGGCCCACCATCCTTTACAGGTCAAATCTATCTCCAACCAACGGTTCAACCAGTCTTTACTTGTATTTTAGTAATATAATAGTAATAAATTTCAATCATATACACACTCATATATTATAACAAATACAATAACTAAAATAAAGAGAACCCTTAAAACATCATATAGTAGATAGAAGTCATTGTAAAATACACAGTTCCAGGAAACTACCAAATTACTAGAAATCGAATAAAACAACATTTCAAAGCTTTACTTGTACTGAAACAATAATTTTCAACAGTCTGATAATTTTCTATTCTATAAAAATCGCATAGAAATCAAAATACCCGGTGAAAACTTTTTAGAAAATACTTAAATCATGCAAAAACAATATTTCTATAACATATCAAAAGTTATGCGGTAAAAGTTTCGTAAATATAAAGATATGCACGTTTTTTGGTGACGAAAACACAAAATTGAGCAGAAAAATACCAAAACTTCAATTATTCAAAATCAAAAATAGGATTCGGATTATTTACTGTGAGACAAACAAATCTTCTAACAGCGACGTCGGACAAGAAGCGCTTCGCGGCCTCCGAAATCAAGCTTTCCCTTTCTCTTTCCTTCTTTTTCTCTCTCCTGCTTTCTCTTTCTCTCTCTTCAAATGATTCAAAATATCTCAATCCAACATATATCCATTCAGATTGTCCCGAACGATATAAAATCTTCCCAGGATGATTCGTCCTCGGAACGAATTTCGTCCATACATGAATAGTTTTCGTTCGTGGACGACTTGCTCTCTGGACAAATTTCGTCCCGATGGTTCGTACAGGGTCGTACAGGTTCGTACGGACGAACCATACAGATTCTTCACAATTTTCTTCTGTTCGCCCCGTACTAAAGTCAATTCGTACGGACTAACTGCACTACAAAAATGAACTTCAGAGGGGTTTTACAATCTACCCACCTTAGAAAAATATCATCCTCGACATTTCCTTTAAGGGTTCGAATGCAAAATTGACATAAAATAAATTCGTCCAATCAAAATTCAAATCAAATCGAATCAAAATCAAAACTCATTAAAAACCACACAGTCATATAGTTCATTCGATCACATGTCATTCGATTATGTATGAAAAAATGATGCACTTTAAACTACCCATTCTACCCAACTCTCAATCAAATTCTATAACTCTGGATATAAGCAAATCCATTCACTACACTTGCTCTTATACCAATTTGTGACGTCCCAGGCATCTATAGTAAAAGGATTAATCTAACATTCTTAATCAACCTCACTTTCCTGCTCCCTTGCCCTAATCTGAAAATATTAACCACATATAATGAGCTTCAAAAATCCCAACAGGTCATCTAATACCTACAACTGAAATCAAAGCACGGTACTGAAATAATATGCATGTCAATCAATCAAATCCATAATAGTCACTTACACATGATCATTTAATCTATGCAGATACGAAAATCAGTAATCAATGAATTATCAAAAAAATCCATAGTCATCAATAGAAGAATCGATAAATAGTAGAAAAATCCATAATGCTCAATGAATCAGTACATATGTCAAATATCGGTCAAATTGATAGAGAAAAATTGTCATATCGTTAATATCAGTCAAATAAATCAATATCGTATCAATAGAATCAATCAAATCATTGAATAAAGAAATCATCTCCGATCAATAATATCAATTGGTATGGAATCATATAAAACCATCAAACCAATATATCGTAAGAACGGTTAAAAAAAAATTAATGCAGTAAAAATATATTCTATACCACATGGTCAATGTATCACATATCATAGATCAATGTTCATTGTATCAATGAACCAATGGTATTAATAAATCTATAATATCGATGAATTAATAGTGTCTGTAGTATCAATGAATCATATATGTATCGATGAATCAATGCGAGAACAATATCCATTTCAGTATCTGTATTCAGTGACATATACAATATGCAATATCAATGAAATCGTACAGTACCAGTAAACTAGTAAGTTCGTCAGTAGATCCATTCAGTAATAAATCAATAAATCTGTCGATATCAATAAATGCGTACGATAATCAATAAATCAATCAGTAATCAATAGATTAATTCATATCAGGAAATCCATACAATTCAATGTTAGTAAAATCCATAATGAGATTAAGGACAATAATGTACATATGCAATACAATACAATAGTCTTACTGAATAAGTACAATCACTGGCTATTAAGGCGTTTTTCGATATCGATGTATCGTTGTTTCATTATATCCGTTGGCTCAATAAGAGTCGTCACTCTGTGCCTGTCGGCCGCCTGTCGGCATAAACTCCTTACGACTCCCAATCCTTGTATTTATGATCAATAGAGGATAACACCAAATCCTTTTTAAAGGAAAGCCCGTCGGCCCACCATCCTGTACAGGTCAAATCAATCTCCAACCAACGATTCAACTAGTCTTTACTTGTCTTTCAGTAATATAACAGTAATAAATTTCAATCATATGCACACTCATATATTATAACTAATATAATAACTCAAATAAAGAGAACTCTTAAAACATCGTATAGTAGACAGAAGTCATTGTAAAATACAGAGTTCCAGAAAACTACCAAATTACAAGAAATCAAATAAAACAATATTTCAAAGCTTTACTTGTACTGAAGCAATAATTTTCAACAGCCTGATAATTTTTTATTCGATAAAAATCGCACAAAAATAAAAATACCCGGTGAAAACATTTTAGAAAATACTTAAATCATGCAAAAATATTATTTCTATAACATACAAAAAGTTATGCGGTAAAAGTTTCGTCAATACAAAGATGTACAAAGAGTGAATTTACTAATCTCCAGAATCAATCAATCCTGTCCACATCTCTACGGTAATGGGATCTTTTTCTCACACCTCCCTTTGCTTCAATTTGTCTTTGCCTTCCCTTTCAATTCAGATTTTTTGCATGATTTTTCGGCAAACTTCGCATCAACTCTACCTTCACAGCCCTGAACCTCCATGAGAATCGACGCCCTGTCAAAAATCACATATCAGGATTGTGTTGATCTTTTACTAGCTATTCCCACCACCGAGATAAGCTGGCCTCATAATCGCCTCTAACCCATGATCCTTGATTGTCCACGGCGAATCTTTCTTGCCAGACCAATGGTATCCTTCGATGTTGGAGAGACTAGCATCTTTAGTCAGATATGCTAGGACAATCCCACATGTCCTTCGCCGCTCCGTTCATCTCCAACAAGCCACGACCGAGTCCACATCACCCTCTACTCTCCTCACTTACCTTCTACATCATGGCTCATAGGGAATTCAACACTGCGGACCTGAATTTTTTGATACATTGATACCTAACCCACAATTCGTGAATCTCAGCCACAAAAGAAACCAAATCTAAGCCTTAGGACACATCATACGCCTATAATCCTTGAAATTAAATACAACTTCAGTTCCCCTATCCACCAAACTCCCATACTCCCTTCTACTCAAACAAATCCATTCACACCCCACAGTACTTGTCTCCACCCTGAGGAAATCTTGGGGGGCTAGAGAGGAGGAGGCTCTTCCAGCCCCTTTCCTGACCTGTTCCTCTCCACCACACTCACCGGTTTGATCAGTTGATTGAGAGATTTGATAGATGGAGACCCGGTTTGTGCCTATGTTGCTGCAACAGGAAGCAAGCAACACTCTGAGGACATCGCCACGTTACGAGCATCACCGCGCTGAGGGATTTTAGCCGATTTGACAGTTCTTATCTCACAACAACAGCACATGACCAGGACATCGCCTGGTTTCAATGCTCAGTTACCACACTTGCCAGCTTTACTTTCAGCAGCCACCTCACTCACCTCCATCTGATGCATTCGAAATCCCTCGTTCTTAGTCTGTGCTTTGTGTTGTTGTTTTTGTCTTCTTGTAGTTTGCTGTTAGTTTTTTGTGATGTTTTCTGTTGTTTCGGACCCTCTTTTGTGATGACAAAAGGGGAGTAGGTAGGGGTGGTAGGAAAAGCTGTTTGTAACTTTGATTTTCTAATGAACCCCTATTTTTTTTGGTTAATTTTCCACTTGTGTGTGTCATCATCAAAAAAGGGGGAGATTGTTGCAATCTATTTTTCAATGGCTTTATATGTTTTTGATGATTGACAAACACTGGTTTTCTCTTAGACTGCTTGTTGCTTCTTAACTTTTCAGAATCGAAGATCGACAAGACCAAAGAAGGAGCCCAAGTTCAGGATTGCGTAGGTTTTAGGGTTGAGTCACTCTGTATGTTTGATTTTCACCTCCTTGAGTCTACTTGTAAAGGTCAAAGAGACTGATGCTATGTAACCTTCACAACACCACACTTGAGAGACTTAAAATTTGTGTTTTTACTCATTAGGCCAGGACGATTTTGGATCGGCCTGGACAATCACTTAAAACAGAAAAGTCTAATTAACGGATTCTTAATTAAGCAGCCTACATTAACTATATCTCCTGGACGATCCGTGTATCGGGCAAGAACGATAAGCTCAAAATAGAAAGAAAGTAACCGCAATAAGTCAATTAATGGAATACTGTAAATTTTTAAATTATCGGCCAGGACGATCCTAGGATCGGCCATGGACGATATTCAACAACTTATGCCATAATTGTTCAAGAAATCAAGGGAAGTAATAAGGATGATTTGATACGTCCAATCATCCTGGAACGATCTCAGGATCGGCCAGGACTATCAGTAAAAACTTAAGTTACTTCAGGACCGATCAAATATGGCCCAGCCCGATCCAGGCTATGTTAGGACGATTTTCCTCTGATTTGAACTGCATCGCCAGGACGATAGTGAGAATCGGCCTAACGTCAACCAATTTTAAAATCAATCCAGCTTTGCATCCAGGGCTATGCCTCTGGCCGATCTTCACTTGATTTTGTACCCTGATCGGCCAGGCCGATGTTCATATCGGCCAGGCCGAGTTTCATATCGCCCTGGACGATATCTTATCGGCAGCCCCTTTGCAATTAATGAGCTCTTTGGAAGCTCTTTTCTATTTAAGAGCTCTTGTTTAACGTTTTTTCCATGACCTTTGGCTACTGCTGACCTGAGAATACCTGAGGAGAGAAAGAGAGAGAGGAGAGAGAGAAAGGATCTTTGTGAAGGGGGGCTTGTGAGGGATTCCAAGGGTTGCTTCAAAGGATCGCTCTGGCTTCGTCTTTGTCTGAGTTTTTCATCGTGGAAAGGGTCGGTAGAGGTAAGGAGTTTTGCTTTGGGTTTTGGTTCTCTGCCAGCTTCAGGAGGAAGCAAAAGGAGAAGGTTTCTCTGCCTTGCTGGGTAGCAAAAAAGGATTCTTGTGAGGCTTCTCCGCCTAGCTGTGGGGCTAAAGGAAGAAGTCACGTTTTGTAGTGAAATACTGGGGGTGCCTCTAAGGAGTGGATGTAGGTCGCATCGACCGAACCACTATAAAATTTTATGTGTTCTTTTTTTATGCTTCCGCGCTTTTATAATTCTCATTTTATTTCTTGTGTGTGTGATTTGGTTTTATGCAATTTTCTTTCTTGTGAATAAATAGTTTTTAAATATACCAATTCACCCCCCCTCTTGTTAGCTTTGGACTAAGTTCATAGGGCTTAGACATCCCTAAACGAACTTTCATTAAACCAACAATAATGAGTTCAAAAATCCCAAGCAGTACTCTAATACCCTACAACTAGAAATCAAAGCACGGTTACTGAAAAATATATCATAGTCAATCATATCAAATCCATAATATCACTTACACCATGATCAATTTAATCTATGCAATACGAAAATGATAATAACTGAATTATCAAAAAAATCCATAGTCATCAATAGAACGAATCGATACAGTATAGCAAAAATCATACATGCTCAATGAATCAGTACATATGTCAAACTTCGGTCATTGATAGAAAAAATTGTCATCAGCGTAATATCAGTCAAAATAAATTCAATATCGTATCAATAGATCAATCAAAAATGCATTGAATAACGAATCATCTCGATCATCAATATACATTGTGTAGGAGATCAACTATAAACCATCAAACCAAATTATCGTAGAACGGTTTGAAAACAAAATCAAATGCAGTAAATATAATTCTATACAATGGTCAATGTATACATATCATCAGATCAAATGTTAATTGTACAATGAAAATGGTATTCAATCAAATCTATATATGATGAATAAATAGTGTCGTAATCGATGAATCATATATCCGTCCAATCGATGAATCAATGCGAGAACAATAACCATTTCAGTCAATCTAGTATTCAGTGAACATATACAATATGCAATATCAATGAAATCGTACAGTACCCATAAAATAGTAATCCGCTCAGTCCGATCCAAACAGGTCATCTAATACTATACAAACTGAAAATCAAAGCACGTAACAGAAACAATATGCCATGCCAATCAATCAAAATCTATAACAGTCACTTACACATGATGCATTGAATCTATGCAGATAAGAAAATCCAGTAAATCAATGGCATTATCAATAAATTCCAATAGTCATCAGTAGAAAATCGATAAACAGTAAAACTCCATAATGCCTCATGAATAGTACATTACGTCAAATTCTTCAGTCAAATCGATAGAGAAAAATTGACATGTCGTTAATATCAGTCATAAATCAAGATATCGTATCAATAGAATCATCAAAATCATTGATAAAGAAATCAGCCCAGTAATAATATCAATTGTATGGAATCATATAAAACCATTCAAACCAATATAATCATAGAACGGTTGAAATCAAATCATACAGTAAAAATATATTTCTATAATCACATGGTCAATGTATCACATATCGTAGATCAATGTTGTTGTACAATGAATCAATGGTAATCAAATAATTCTATAAGTATCGATGAATCAATAGTGTCCGTAGTATCAAATGAAATCATCTCTGTACTCCGATGAATCAATGCGAGAACAATATCCAATTCAGTATCTGTTTTCAAATGACAGTATACAATATCTATATCCAAATGAAATCGTAACAGTAACTATAACCCGTATAGTCCGCATTATATTTTGTAGATCCATTCAGTATAATCAATAAATCCGTCGGATATCAATAATGCGACGATAATAAATAAATCAATCAGTAATCAGTAGATTAATTCTATCAGGAAATCCACTACAATTCAACTGTGTAAAATCAATAATGAGCATTACGGACAAATATATACATATGCAATACAATACAATAGTCTTACTGAATAAGTACAACTCACTGGCTATTAGGCGTTTTTCACTATCGATGTATCCTTTGTCCATTAATCGGTTTGGCTCAATAAGTAGTCGTCACTCTGTGCCTGTCGGCCGCCTGTCCGGCAATAAACCTCCTTCGACTCCCAATATTATAATCATGATCAATAGAGGACTCCACCGCCAAATCTTTTTAAAAGGAAAGCCCGTCCGGCCCACCATCCTGGTACAGGTCAAATCAAAGTCTTCAACCAATGACAACCAGTCTTTAACTTGTCCTTTTAGTAATAATATACAGTTAAATTTCAATCATATGCACCTCATATATTTATAACTAATACAATAATCATAAAGAGATCCTTAAAACATCCGTATAGTAGACAAGAGTTATTGTAAAATTCAAGAGTTCCAGAAAACATACCAACTACAAGAAATCGAATAAACAATATTTCAAAGCTTTACTTGTACTGAAGTAAATAATTTTCACAGCCTGATAATTTTTTTATCGTAAAAATCGCACAGAAATCAAAAAGCCCGGTGTAATGTTTTAGAAAATACTTAAATCATGAAAAAAAATATCATCAATGCATTGAAAGCTTCACACACCTCACTTAAGGATGATCTTAAAAAATCTAAAGAGATTGAGAAAATTTTGAGGATTGACAATGATGCCTTAAAAAGAACCAA
This sequence comes from Dendrobium catenatum, assembly GCF_001605985.2. Taxonomy (NCBI): domain Eukaryota; kingdom Viridiplantae; phylum Streptophyta; class Magnoliopsida; order Asparagales; family Orchidaceae; genus Dendrobium; species Dendrobium catenatum. The sequence goes on from NW_021390962.1 coordinate 31,688, forward strand.
CTTGAGGATTCAAAATGATTTGGAAACATGTAAGAAAGCTAGGATGACACCAACTACTAATCAAAAGCCAGAACCTAGGAAGAGGCATTTTTACCCAAACCATTTAAGAAAACCTTTTCCCGGAGTTCAATGTTTTTCTTGTGGCATGCTAGGACACATCTCACACACTTGCACAGTTCACCGTAGTACACATTGGGTGTGGAGACCTAAGATGCATGATTCAAAGCATACCACATCTGCATTGCACTCTACGTTTCCTAAGAAGGAGCCCATATCTGTTTGGGTTCCTAAATCTGACTGTTGTTGAGTTTTGCAGGTGTGCTCTCACCAAAGACCTCGTGGGAGCATAAGATAACTGGACATAAGTAGGCTCGCAGCTCAAAATTGCTTAAATTCGCTGCTTTATCACGTGCTTGAAATCTTTAGTTGTTGTGTGTCTTTTATTTTATTTTATTTTTGTGCTATTTTTTTTTTGTGCTCACTTTGTGTTGTTTTTAGTTTGCTTTATTATTTTATTTTATGTGTTTTGTTTTTCACATTGTTCTTTAAATTTGGCCTTCCATATGATGAAAATTTTCAAGCTTTTAAATATTGGAGTTTTGGAGATAGGGTTTAGCTTTTCTAAATTGGTTAAAGGAAGTAATACTGTTGATGTTTTCCCTTCTTATGACTTTGTTTAGTGGCATGATTTTCTTCTCTAAAACAAAAGTCTAAACTCAGTTTAACCAATGGCTTTTCATCTAAGATCTTTTTCTTATCTTACTACATTAAATTATCTTATGCATAATAGCCAAAATTCTTAGATATCATTCAATCTTTTGAAATCTTGTCATTGCATTTATCACGTGATTTTGATTTTGTGTTGTAGATTGTTCTTCCCTATGTTAGAGAAAGAGCTCCTATTCTCTACTATTTGGAAGATATACTCACAACTAAGTCTTTTTCTTTAAGGGTATATTAAAGAGTTTTTAGCTTGCAAGAGTTAAAAAGGAAAGAGGCCAATGAAGCCAAATTGAAAAGAAAGCTATATACACAAAAGTGTATCAAAAATCAAAAGATGCTCAAAGAGCCAATCAAAATGATAAGAGGCATAAAATGAGCCCACTAAATGCAAGCTATCCTCTCTTTGGTAAAACTCTTAAAACTTAGAAAACTCATTATGTGATACTTTCAAAGACTTGATTTCAATTTCCATGATTGAGAAAAATTACTTTGGTTTATTATTTATGAGATATTTTAGTTGTAAACAAGTCTTGAATGGATCTTGTTATCCTATTTTATTATTCCGTGTTAGGCCTTTGTTTTCCAAAAGAATTTTGTACCCTGAAGGATATCCGATCTAGGGTTAACGGAATCAGATATTCTACCTTCTTCTGATTGGGATTTGTTAAACTTTTTGATCTCTTGTAACTTTAAAAGTTTAATTTTTGAAATGAATTCTCATATGATGCATCCATAAAACAAAAAAAATTAGAAAAATTAAAATCCAAAAATATTCGTTGTTTGGTTTTCGTTGTGTTTTATTTTTTCTGTGTTTTGACTGTTTCTCTTTTGTTTTATTTTTTGAGGGTCTTGATCATCACCTTTCTTCTCTTAATTTCAATTTCAAGTCACATCAGCCTGGCCGATCCCTTTATCGTCCTGGACGATGTGACAAATTTTCTTCAAAAATCCATCTGCTGAACTTTTCTGTGCTTAATATTACTCATCGTCTTGGACGATCCTATATCATCCTGGACGATTTGATCGAACTCATGGTGATAGTTCTGGCCGATGGTATATTTGTCTGGCCGATGCATTTTATGTGCATCGTCTTGGCCAATACACTGGATCGTCCTGGACGATCCACGTGTCAGCACATTTGATCTTTAAATTCGGCCCCGGACAATCCATTATTGGACAATCGGCGGGCCGATCCACTGTTCATCTTGGACGATACACGTGGCAAGCATTTTAAACGTTTTAACTTCGGCCGGTACGATCAATAATTGTGCATCGTCCTAGACGATACACCTAATCGGCCCGGACGATCTACTTTTTCAACGGTCGTCCGGATTGACTCCTCGGGCCGATCGCCTGTGTCTAATCGGCCCGGACGATTGGATCGCCTTTTTGACCAATCGGCCTTTATGTAATTATTGAACCATATCGGCCTGGACGATTCTGCGATCGGCCAGGACGATATGGTCGTTTCTTTAAATTCAAGCCGTTCCAGCCATGGTTTTTCACTTCCAACCATTTCTCCTCTTTTGTTCTTTGCTTAGTGCTCTCAAATGGCTGGTGGAAACGCGCCCGATAGACTTCTGGGAGTTCCTCGAGGGCAAGGATTGACCCTCGTTTCCGGGAAGCAGAAGATGAAGCCGCCTATCATCATTACAAAGAGTGGAATTACTATCTCCAGAATCATCAATCCTGTCCACATCTCTTACCGGTAATGGATCTTTTTGCTCACACCTCCCTTTGCTTCATTTTGTCTTTTGCCTTCCCTTTCAATTCAGAATTTTTGCAAGAATTTTTCGCAAACCTTCGCATCAACTCTACCTTCACAGCCCTGACCTCCTATGAGAATCGACGCCCTGTCAAAATCACATATCAGGATTGTGTTGATCTTTTACAGCTATCCACCACCGGAGATAAGCTGCTCATAATCGCCTCTGACCCTGATCTTGATTGGTCCACGGCGAATCACTTTCTTTGCCAGACCAATGTACCTTACCATGTTGGAGAGACTAGCTCTTTAGTCAGATATGCTAGGACAATCCAACATGTCCTTCGCACCTCCGTCATTCCAAAAGCCAGCGACCGAGTCCACATCACCCCTCTACTCTTCCTCACTACCTTCTACATCATGGCTCATAGGGAATTCAACACTGCGGACCTAATTTTTTGATACATTGATCACCTAACCACAATTCGTGATCCAAGCCACAAAAGAAAACCAAATCTAGCCTTAGGACACATCATAGCCTATATCCTTGAAATTAAATACCAACTTCAGTATCCTATTCCACCAAACCTCCCAACTCCCTTCTACTCAAACAAATCCTTCAGCACCCTTCACAGTACTTGTCTCCACCCTGAGGAATCTTGGGGGGCTAGAGAGGAGGAGGCTTCTGCTCCAGCTCCCTTTCCTGACCCTGTTCCTCTCCACCAGCACTCACCGGTTGATCAGTTGATTGAGAGATTTGATAGATGGGAGACCCGGTTTGATGCCTATGTTGCTGCACAGGAGCAGCAACACTCTGAGGACATCGCCCGTTACGAGCATCACCGCGCTGAGGATTTAGCCCGATTTGACAGTTTCCTTACTCACCAACAACAGCAGCATGACCAGGACATCGCCTGGTTCAATGCTCAGTTTACCACACTTGCCAGTTACTTTCAGCAGCCACCTCCACCACCTCCATCTGATGATCAGAATCCCTCGTTCTTTTAGTCTGTGCTTTGTGTTGTTTGTTTCTTGTCTTCTTGTAGTTTGCTTGTTAGTTTTTTGTGATGTTTTTCTGTTGTTTCTGGACCCTCTTTTTGTGATGACAAAAGGGGGAGTAGGTAGGGTGTGGTAGGAAAAAGCTGTTGTAACTTTGATTTTCTAATGAACCTATTTTTTTGGTTAATTTTTTCCTACTTGTGTTTGTCATCATCAAAAAGGGGGAGATTGTTGCAAATCTATTTTTCATGGCTTATGTTTTGATGATTGACAAACACTGTTTCTCTTAGACTGCTTGTTGCTTCTAACTTTTCAGGAATCGAAGATCGAAAGACCAAGAAGGAGCCAAGTTCAGGATTGCGTAGGTTTAGGGTTGAGTCACTCTGTATGTTTGATTTTCACCTCTTGAGTCTACTTGTAAAGGTCAAAGAGACTGATGCTATGTAACCCTTCACACACACACTTGAGAGACTTAAAATTTTTGTTTTTACTCATATCGGCCAGGACGATTTTTGGATCGTCAATAATATAAATTGGTATGGAATCATATAAAACCATCAAACCAATATATCATAAGAACGGTTGAAATCAAATCAATACAGTAAAAATATATTCTATATCACATGGTCAATGTATCACATATCGTAGATCAATGTTCGTTGTATCAATGAATCAATGGTATCAATAAATCTATAGTATCGATGAATCAATAGTGTCCGTAGTATCAATGAATCATCTCTGTATCGATGAATCAATGCGAGAACAATATCCATTTCAGTATCTGTTTTCAATGACATATACAATATGCTATATCAATGAAATCGTACAGTACTAGTAAACCCGTAAGTCCGTCAGTAGATCCATTCAGTAATAAATCAATAAATCCGTCGATATCAATAAATGCGTACGATAATAAATAAATCAATCAGTAATCAATAGATTAATTCATATCAGGAAATCCATACAATTCAATGTTAGTAAAATCAATAATGAGATTAAGGACAATAATATACATATGCAATACAATACAATAGTCTTACTGAATAAGTACAATCACTGGCTATTAAGGCGTTTTTCACTATCGATGTATCCTTGTGTCATTATATCCGTTGGCTCAATAAGAGTCGTCACTCTGTGCCTGTCGGCCGCCTGTCGGCATAAACTCCTTACGACTCCCAATCATTATATCTATGATCAATAGAGGATAACGCCAAATCCTTTTTAAAGGAAAGCCCGTCGGCCCACCATCCTGTACAGGTCAAATCAATCTTCAACCAATGATTCAACCAGTCTTTACTTGTCTTTTAGTAATATAACAGTAAATTTCAATCATATGCACACTCATATATTATAACTAATACAATAACTCAAATAAAGAGATCCCTTAAAACATCGTATAGTAGACAGAAGTTATTGTAAAATACAGAGTTCCAGAAAACTACCAAATTACAAGAAATCGAATAAAACAATATTTCAAAGCTTTACTTGTACTGAAGTAATAATTTTCAACAGCCTGATAATTTTTTATTCGATAAAAATCGCACAGAAATCAAAAGACCCGGTGAAAATGTTTTAGAAAATACTTAAATCATGAAAAAATATCATTTCTATAACATACCAAAAGTTATGCGGTAAAAGTTTCGTCAATACAAAGATATGCACGTTTTTTGGTGACGGAAACACAAAATTGAGCAGAAAAATACCAAAACTCAAAATCTTCGAAATCAGAAATAGGATTCGGATTCCTTATTGCGAGACAAACAAATCTTCTAATAGCGACGTCAGACAAAAAGCGCTTCGTGGCCTCTGAAATCAAGCTTTCCCTTTATCTTTCCTTCTCTTTCTCTCTCCTTCTTTCTCTTTCTCTCTCTTCAAATGATTCAAAATATCTCAATCCAACAAATATCCATTCAGATTGTCCCGAACGATATAAAATCATCCCAGAATGATTTGTCCTCTGGACGAATTTCGTCCAGACATGAATAGTTTTCGTTCGTGGACGACTTGCTCTCTAGACAAATTTCATCCCGAAGGTTCGTACAGGGTCGTACATGTTCGTACGAACGAACCATACAGATTTCGATAAACAGTAGAAAAATCCATAATGCTCAATGAATCAGTACATACGTCAAATCTCGGTCAAATTGATAGAGAAAAATTGTCATATCGTTAATATCAGTCAAATAAATCAATATCGTATCAATAGAATCAATCAAATGATTGAATAAAGAAATCATCTCCGATCTATAATATCAATTGTTATGGAATCATATAAAACCATCAAACCAATATATCGTAAGAACGGTTGAAAACAAATCAATACAGTAAAAATATATTCTATATCACATGGTCAATGTATCACATATCATAGATCAATATTCGTTGTATCATTGAATAAATGGTATTAATAAATCTATAATATTGATGAATCAATAGTGTCTGTAGTATCGATGAATCATATCCGTATCGATGAATCAATGCGAGAACAATATCCATTTCAGTATCTATATTCAGTGACATATACAATATGCAATATCAATGAAATCGTACAGTACCAGTAAACTAGTAAGTCTGTCAGTAGATCCATAACAGGTCATCTAATACTTACAACTGAAATCAAAGCACAGTACAGAAACAATATGCATGCCAATCAATCAAATCTATAACAGTCACTTACACATGATCATTGAATCTATGCAGATAAGAAAATCAGTAATCAATGCATTATCAATAAATTCCATAGTCATCAGTAGAAGAATCGATAAACAGTAGAAAAATCCATAATGCTCAATGAATCAGTACATACGTCAAATCTCGGTCAAATCGATAGAGAAAAATTGTCATATCGTTAATATCAGTCAAATAAATCAATATCGTATCAATAGAATCAATCAAATCATTGAATAAAGAAATCATCTCCAGTCAATAATATCAATTGGTATGGAATCATATAAAATCATCAAACTAATATATCATAAGAACGATTGAAATCAAATCAATACAGTAAAAATATATTCTATATCACATGGTCAATGTATCACATATCGTAGATCAATGTTTGTTGTATCAATGAATCAATGGTATCAATAAATCTATAGTATCGATGAATCAATAGTGTCCGTAGTATCAATGAATCATATTTGTATCGATGAATCAATGCGAGAACAATATCCATTTCAGTATCTATATTCAATGACATACAATATGCAATATCAATGAAATCGTACAGTACCAGTAAACCCGTAAGTCCGTTAGTAGATCCATTCAGTAATAAATCAATAAATCCGTCGATATCAATAAATGCGTACGATAATCAATAAATCAATCAGTAATCAATAGATTAATTCATATCAGGAAATCCATACAATTTAATGTTAGTAAAATCCATAATGAGATCAAGGACAACAATGTACATATGCAATACAATACAATAGTCTTACTGAACAACTACAATTGCTGGCTATTAAGGCGTTTTTCGATATCAATGTATCGTTGTGTCGTTATATCCGTTGGCTCAATAAGAGTCGTCACTCTGTGCCCGTCAGCATAAAATTCTTATGACTCTAAATTATTGTATCTATGATCAATAGAGGATAACACCAAACCCTTTTTAAAGATAGCCCGTCGACCCACCATCCTGTACAGGTCAAATCAATCTCCAACCAACAGTTCAACCAGTATTTACTTGTCTTTCAGTAATATAACAGTAATAAATTTCAATCATATGCACATTCATATATTATAAAAAATACAATAGCTCAAATAAAGAGAACCCTTAAAACATCGTATAGTAGACAAAAGTCATTGAAAAATATACAGTTCCATAAAACTACCAAACTACTAGAAATCGAATAAAAAATATTTCAAATCTTTACTTGTACTGAAGTAATAATTTTCAACAGTCTGATAATTTTCTATTCGATAAAAATAGCACAAAAATCAAAATACCCGGTGAAAACTTTTCAGAAAATACTTAAATAGTGCAAAAACCCATTTCTATAACATACCAAAGTTATGCGGTAAAAGTTTCTTCAATACAAAGATATGCACGTTTTTTGGTGTTAGAAACACAAAACTGAGCAGAAAAATACTAAAACTCCAAATCTTAAAAAAAAAAGGATTCGGATTGCTTACTACGAGACAAACAAATCTTCTAACAGTGGCGTCGGTGGAAAAGCGCTCCGCGTCCTCCAAAATCAAGCTTTCCCTTTCTCTTTCCTTCTCTTTCTCTCTTGCTTTCTCTTTTTCTCTCTTAAAATGATTCAAAATATCTCAATCCAACATATATCCATTCATATCATCTCGGACGATCCAAAATCGTCCTGGGACGATTTGCCCTCTTGACGAATTTCATCCAGACGTGCACTGTTTTCGTTCGTGGACGACTTGCTCTCTGGACTAATTTTGTCCCGATGGATCGTACACGATCGTATAGGTTCGTACGGACAAACCATAGAGATTCTTCATAATTTTTTTCAGTTCTTCCCATGCTAAAGTCAGTTCGTATGGACTAACTGCACTAAAAAAAATGAACTTTGGAGGGGTTTTACAAGACCTACCTGGCATGAATCCAAATTGATTTTGAGAAATATTAGTATCATATCATAACCTATGCTCAATTATTCTCTCCCATAATTTTAATATATGACACATTAACTTAATTCCTCTATAACAACCTATATAACCATTATTAAAAAAAATACCAATACTATGTATGAGGACAAGAAAGGAACAAAATTAGGAGTCATTTTGTTCCTTTTATATTGCATTATTTACTTTAAGTCTCTTCCATTCAAAGTTGACTTGAATCCTAGGGCTTAATAACTAAGTTAACACTAAGCTTCACTTCATAGTGGCTTTGTGAGTGGAGAGTCCACCACCTATATGTAACACCTCTAGATTAAGTGTAAAGTTTAACTAATTCTAACATGGTCAGATCCAAGGTAATTAGTTAAATTTCTACATTTTGATAACTTATGTAAGTGTTTGGGAATGTTCTGTGTGTATATGAAAGTCAGTATGTGTTCTGGAGAGGGTTTCAGGGGTCTATTTACATGTTTGTGAAATCTTAAATTTACCCCTTGGGGCACTGCGGCGATGGAGTTGGAGGCATACCAGCGAAAGTGCTCTCAAATTTTTTATAATCAATTCTATGCTCCGGCCCGGGCGGGCACAACGGCCCTGTAGATTCTTGAAGGGAGGGTGACACCGGCTAGGTAGGGGGCTCGACAAATCCACGTCGATGATCCGGTGACGGTCGCCGAACACCACTCCAAGAACTTCTTGGAGGAAAGATCCACCACCTAAGAATCACTCTTAGGATACATGAAACACATGATACTAACTCAAATTTTATTCATATAAAAAATCTATCCCTATTACAAGACATTGGCTACCTATTTATAGCCAAAAGGGAAGCATCATACTAAGGTACACAAACAAAAGAAAGCATTTCACCTCTATAGCCCTATAACTACTAAATGGACTTAATATAGCCTGAAGTTTAATATAATTGACGTCTCAGCTCCGGCGTCAGAGGGTCATGGCTAGGGCCTTGTGTTGTCGTGGAGCCAGTGCAAATTTTTTAAATAAAAATATTCAAATCCACTATGTCATTTAATTAATTTCATTGGGTAGCCGGCTTAGAGAGAGATAGAGAGGGATTCTAGTGAGCGAACAATTGTTTTGAGCCATTTAGGGTCATTTTTAATTAATGACTCAATTTTGAAAGTTGTAAGATTTAAGGTAAGTGAAATTTAACCTATCTGAATTTTTAAAAATATTACAATTTTTTATTTTTTTATTAAATTTTTATTTTCATGATCGAAAAATAAGGATGACTTTACACCAACAAAACTTTCACCGTGTAACTTTCTGTATGTTGTAAAGACATCAGTTCTGGACGAGTATTGATTGTTTAAAAATTTTACACCACGTATTTTGAAAAGTGTGTTATTTTAAAAGCCCAAAAAATAATTCTAAACTCAAAAAATATTGTAGTATAGTGAATGTTTTAAAATAGTGTTATGTATAATCCTTGGTAATTTGGTTAAATTCTGAAATTGTGCATTTATGCTTAGTATGGTTTCCGTTGTCTACCGTTTAATAATATTTTGTGAAATTCTCGAATAAATTTATTTATTGTTTAATTATTGTAATGTAATAATTTATGTACTTTATTGTTTGAAATGAGAAGTTCTTAGGAGGTTTGGCATGGAAGGAACAAATTATATTCTAGTGGCAAGAAGTCATGTTATGCTGCCTATGAACATGTTCTGGTGCCTAAGGGCATATTTTGGTGCTTGCGGTCATGTTTTGGTGCTTGCATGCATGTTCTATAAGCACATTATGTTCTGATGATGGGCATGAGGAGTTATAAGGATGAATTCTATTACTTGTTGTTCTGAGAAATATTCTGAGATAAGAAGTGCTTATTTATTTTTTTCCCTGCAATGTATTATGATTTTTTATATTTTCAAGTAAGATTTTGTTGTAATTTTTGTTTTTCCCTTTAATGAATAATGCATCCCCTATTAAAAAAAAAGTAAGATTTTGTACAACACATTGATTATTATGAAACTCCTATAAAAATTTAGTTGCATATTTTAATATATAGTTTATTTGGAAATTCATATCGATATAAATGTGTCATACTAAGCTATGTTAGCTCACATATATTTCACTTATGATTTCCCCTTAAGTAATAGTTTTAGGATCTAATCTGAGTTTGTGCATGGATTTTCCCTTTTGATTGTGTACAATCATGGCAAGTCATTTTAAGCTCTGCTCTATATTCCAATTTATAGTCATGCACTGTAGTGCAATCACTATATATATGTTTGGATGATGGGAAGAGAAGAGATTTAATAGATAAGTTTATGTTCAATATATTGAATGTTATTTGTAGCTATGTGGTTTATTGTTTATTTTAAGTTTATATTTGGAAGAAAATTCTAAATATTTTCAAAATTAGATCTTGGAGTTTGTTTGTTGCAAGTCAACATGATAAACCCTATTCTATCTGAGGGTCTTATCGGGTTGAGTTGTGATACTATATCCCACTAAGCCTTAGTGATCAAGAAACTAGTGGGTTTTACTCGCCCCTTCTTATTATGTAGGTTTTAGTCAATGTCTAAGTCCCATCCATCAACAAGTTACTATGTTTAGAAACAAGAGAATTATTGATAAAAAGGACCCTTACCAGCTAGAAGTGAGTTGGATATTAATTCAGTTTTAGTCAATGTCTAAGTCCCATCCATTTGAATCACTCTTCCAACATTGTCAAGATCTTTATCTGACAAGTTGGATATTAAAAAACATATTGTTTAAGGTTTAAACTGGACTTCTAAAGCCATCCTTGTACTTTCTTCTGAGGCTCTATTAGAAATTTTTTTGCATATTATACGGAATAAATCAAACTACAATCAAGGATGTGGGCAAACTACTTCACCAATGCATTATCCCTATTCCCTAGTCATGAAACCCTATATCGGGTGTGAAAGGTGGTAGGGATTTCCATTTTGTGTTTACTAGGGGTGTCGATTTCGGGTCACGGGTCGGGTTTGGGTCGAACCCAAAACTGACCCGGTACTATTTGGGTCAACTCTAACCCGACCAATTTTATAAAAATGGGTCAATTTTCCTGACCCAAACCCGACCCGCTTCGGGTCCGGGTCAACCCGACACGACCCGAATGACCCATTTCCAACAAGAAAAAGGCTAATTTTTGGGTAAAAACGGGTCAATCTCCTCTTTTTGGGTCAAAAACGACTCAAAATCGGGTCAATCTCGGGTTGCCGGGTCAAAATCGAGTTTTCGGGTCTTTTTCGGGTCAATTTCGGGTCAAAGGGTTAACCCGAACCCGACCCGATTTTAGAAACGGGTCAAAATGCTGAACCCGAACCTGACCCGTTTCGGGTTCGGGTTGACCCTAACCCGAAATTTTTGGGTCGGGTTCAGGTCGGGTTTTCAGGTCGTGTCAAATATTGACACCCCTAGTGTTTACCACACAATATAAAAATGGGGGTTTACATGCTTACCACAAAATTATAATATATTTACATATCTAACATTTAAATCATTATATTTAAATTAAATTATACCCTAATGTTTAATTCATATCAAAACATATGCATGAAAATGTGTATTTCACTTTAGATAAGTTGACTTTGGTGGTATTTTAGATGTGATTTAGAGTTCAGAGTGATATATAATTAAATATAAAAATTTAAATATTAGATAACCAAATATATAAGATTTATGTGGTATGTATCCAAATCCTCTAAAAAAATATGATATAGAAAGTACTTAAAATTTAATTTAGAAGCTTTTGCGAAGCAAACCCTCATGTATTCTCTGCTTAAAGAAGCTATAATAATGCATAATAGAATAAGGAATAAGATGCAAGAGCATAAAAGAGAAATGAGTAGTCTAAGGTTCATGCTAAAGCTTGTTCATGCTAAAGCTTATAATAGGCATCTTACTTGCATCACTAATTAATTTGAAATACATAATAAGTGCCTATTATTAGGGCTGTAATTGAACCAAGCCGAGCCGAGTATGTGAGTGTACATGTTTGTGTTCATTTAATATCAGATTGTTCAAGTTTGGTTCATGTTTGTTCAAGCTTTATTATTTGTCTTCATGTTTGATTCATGTTCAGTTCAAGTTCGTTCATGTTCAGTTCATGTTCGTTCGTTTAGTACTTATCGAGCTTTAAAAAAACAAACATGAACGAGTTATAAATGAGCTATACTTTTAGATGTGTTGCAAATCTATTTTTCATGTCTTATGTTTTGATGATTGACAAACACTGTTTCTCTTTGACAGCTTTTTGCTTCTAACTTTTAAGGAATCGAAGATCGGACAATCAAAAAGGAGCCAAGTTCAGGATTAGTGTTTATCGAGCTTGTTCGCGAATATATTTAACGAATTTTTTTAACTATCAAACAAACACGTTCATGAACATATCTATGAATGAACACATTTATAACAAAAGCAATTGTCTATATAACAAAGGCAATGATTTATAAGCAAATCCCATATACACAAAAATTTTCTAACAACAACATTAACAAATCAAATGATTTATAAATAAATAGCCATATAAAGCTACAATTACTTAGACAGCAAGTTAGGTAATTTTTTATACCTGCAACAATCACACGAATCGAGCTTAATGTCGAGCTTATTCACGAACTTCAAATGATGGTGTTCGCGAACATAAATGATCCAAATGCATTAGTGTTCAAGTTTGTTTATTTTAGAATCGAGTATTTAAAATATTGTTCAAGTTTGTTTGTTTAGTTAATTAAACAATCACAAATGAGCTTTGGGTGATTGGATGACGTCGATCACCAATTGGGTGATTGGATGAATACACTAGTGTACTAGATTGTTATTATTATTGATATAAATACTAATACTATTGGATAATATTGATTCACTGTACTAATATTATGCATGTGATATACTGAGCATATCATATAGAATAATTGGAAAGCAAGTGTACACTCTGATATGATTTTACTATATTGATTTGATTTCAGCCATCATTATAGATATTTTGATTTGATGCTTTATACGATTTTTGAACTGATTTGTATTATAGATATGAAGATTGTTTTATATATTTGACACTCGTATTAGTCTACTGCTTTACTGGCTTTCGTACTGTGATGTTTTACTAATTATAGATTATACTACTACTAATACGAATTTTATTATTTCTACACTGATTCAATAATCATGTGAATATACTGCTATGATTTGATTATTAACGTGCATATTTATCCTTTATCGTGCTTTGAATTCAATTATAAGTTGTGGTGATCTGCTGGATTTTTTAAGCTAATTATATGTGGTTAAATGATTTCAGGTCAGGGTAGAGCATGAGTGTGAGACTGAACAAGTTCTTTAGGTTATATTTCTTTTTGTTCTAGTTATTCTTTTATACTCATGATATAATGGTTATGTGATGATTGTGTATAGGGGTGTCAATATTAGACCCAACCTGAAAACACGTACCGGATACGACCCAAAAATTTTGGGTTCGAGCCAAACTGGTTAGCAAACGGGTTTGATTAGAGTTGGAATATTTGACATATTTTTATTTGAAGTCGGGTTTGGGTCAACCCAAAAAACCTGATGTTGACCCGCTTAAAACCTGATTCCTTAAGTCAGTACGCGCACTCAGGCACACGGCTATGCCTACGGTCTGTAGAAAAAGAAAAATGGAAAATAAGTAGGCCGCACTTATAACCCGATTCTTGTCTGAGTGTCTCGAATCTTCTCTCATTCTCTATTTCTCCCTTTCGTCGCTATATGCCCAAGCCTTGCCCTAGTTTTTGACTTTAGGGTTTTGGGTTTTCGTTCCTTGTGATCGAGTGATTTATTGGTTGTTGTAGACATACTCAATTTCATAGGTAAATACTACTCTCCCCTTATAGTTAGGTGTCTTCGGACATTCCCACAAGCTTCAGATATTGTCGACATATATCGACAACTGGTAACCCTTTTGCTTTCTTATGAGTTTTCATAAAGTTATTTCTTATTTTAGCTTCTTCCATGGAAACCGTAGATGTTGTGTGTGACTGTGCGTGAGTAAGAAACTATTGGATTATTAATTATTATTCGCGTTAAGATAGCTAAGATGTTTTATAGTTTTAGATCTAAAATTCTAATCCAAGCTTACACAGTTACCGTCTTACTGAGTTACACGATGCCACGAATAGACAAATTGTACGTCTTCATTGTTTTTTATTTTTTTAATACGTAGTTTTCTAGGTTTGGTTGAATCGTTGAAATTTGAATTACAGGAAATATAAATATGAGTGATTTTACGAAAACTCATTTACATTTGTGTTAGCTTATATCAAGAACAGATACTGAGATACATTATTATTTCAAAGATACTATATTAAGTTTAATGCAAAATGCCGCCTTGGATGATAATAGAGATTTAGAAAAATTGAATATACATTCTTCACTCACTTCATAGTACATAAATGAGTTGAAGGGTTTTACCTGAGCTATTTGTTAAAGCTTTATAGTCATACTAACTCATTATTTGGTAATTGGCATTTTATAATTTTTATTTATTTAGAATTTTTTATTTTTAAGTGTTTAACATGTATTATATTTTAATGACATCTTCAAGTTGGATTGTTGGAGACTTGGACTCATGCAGTGTATTAAGTATTTAAGTTTGTAACTGACTAACTATAATATCTCATCTCTCATGTCTGTTATGTACTAATTTACAAGATCAAGATGTAATTTCATTATTTCAATTTCACTATTTCAGATTCTTTGTAAATTGCAAATTTGCAATCATATAATAATGTATTTAAACTTATTTATTATGTTTTCTTTGAGAAATCATAAATGTAACATTACAACTTCATTATTTCAAGTTCTAATTAATTGTTCAAATCTTATATTTTAATTGCTCTAATAGATTTCAGGTTGGGTCGGGTAGACCGGAATTTGAGCCGGGTCGGTTTGGGTCAAGGAAAATGAACTGAAACTTAAATCGGGTCCTGTTCGGGTTGGGTCAAAATTTCTCGGGTCAAAGTCTGGTACTCTGACTTGAACACGACCCAATGACACGAATTGACACCCCTAATTGTGTAGATCCTAAGTAGTGTATATGATTTTTAGGAATGAATACAGTGTACATTGATGTTTTAAAATTATAGAATCTGCTTTAATGTTTATTATTGATAAATGATATTAGATAGCTTTGTTTTTTATTTATTTAAATTATAAATGAATAATTCTTCTAATTTAGATTATGGGGCATTATATAACCCACCGTTTCTTAGCTTGGTTTGTGGGTAAGTACGATTGGGAAACCCCCAACCTGTGCTTGATTCCTCTCGAGCGGCAGTGCCTCTTAAATGGGGCACAATCAAGCGCAGGCCAGGAGCTTTATGGGGTGGGTGCCTCTTCTAGGTCAGCTGAGGATTAGTCATGCCGTCAAGCGCCCTTTTGAGGAGATTCTTACTTCGGCTTCCTCTTTAAATGACGACGATGAGAAGTTAGAAAAGTTTTTTTTTTTATGTTGTTTTCGATCTGTCGAAACTTTCTAATGGAGTACAGAATCAGCTCGCGTCCGTCTGCTGTGCCAGGTTATTGCGTGGCCAGCGTCTGCAATCTACACAGGGAGAGTCATAAATTTTTATTAGTAGGGCACAAATTAATGATTTTCAAATTACTTTCAATTATTTTACGATGATTTTTTTGGGTATTTTAATTTAATAGTTCATCGTAAAGTAATATTTAGATTTTTTTAAAAAATATTAATATTTGTTTGTAATAATTTATTAAATTCTATATTTTATTAGCAGCCAACAGAGCAGCGGGGCAGCGTGCCGCGGGCAGAGGGCTAGAATTCAAAATTTTTAAATTAAACGGGTTTTCATGTTGACCCGGCAACCCGCCGGGTCAACCCAAAACTGACCCGTTTTATCAAACGGGTCGAATCTACGAACCCGAACCCGACCCATTTATCAAAAAGGTCGGGTCCAACCCGGATTTTCCGGGTTGGGTCCGGGTTGTGTCAATTATTGACACCCCTACCCACTCTGGCTCCGCCCGTGGTGATCCACATGATTTCATTTTCCCTCGCGATTGTATTTTCCAGCTGACGATTTCATCCGTGAGCTGCTCGATGTGCTCACGAGTCGAGCAGTGTATTGTTCGAGCTCGAAATCGTGTTCAAGCTCAAGCTCGACTCGCTAGCTCGATAAGCTCGACTCATCGAGCCAGTTATTGAGTCGAGCTAGAGCCAGCTCGCAAGCCGGCTTGACTCGGTTGCACCCCTAATAGGTGGATAACCGTTACAATAAAAAATTCAATCATAATAGGGCATAGCAAAATTAAAAATCTTTTAAAAAAAATTATAAACAAGAATGATAGATTTTTGAAGTATACATATTTATTTTCCTTATTAATATTAATAAATAACTTATACGTATAATTTTTATTACTGAACCATTTCTAATTAATAAAATTCTTATAAACCCCTAATGATCTTAATTAAATCAGTATTTGATGTTTAACTCGTCTTATTAATATCTAAGTATCATAATTAATATTTAATGTTGTATTAAAATAATTAAGTAATCGAAACATTTATTTAGAGATATTTTCAAAATATGGTAACAATATTTTGTATTTTCGTAAATTAAAAATTTTTAGTTTAAGAATAAAAAATATATATTAATTATAAAGAAACAAAAAATCCAACGGAATTTAAACAAATCTATTACAAAAAAAAAAAAAAAAAAAAAAAAAAAAAAAACAGATCTTACGACAGAAAGCCTAAAATTTTGTCTCATTACCTTAAGGCTTTGTTTGGGACGGCTGTTTCCCTGTTGTACTGTATGAAACGTAACTGATTGGTGGTTTGGGAGTACACGTTTGTGCTCCGTTCTTAAATTGTTTGCGTCCCGCGGTTGCTTCTCACGTCCGGCAAAAGACTCCTGCTTTTCGGCTGCTTCCCGTTGTTCGTATCTGTTGCGTCCTGGAAAATTCACAGCGGTAGAGATTAGTAAAGTATAACGTCTTAGCGTTATACGAAGATCCAACACATAAACAGATGAAAGAAAGGATGTAGCGTTCATAAGAGACACCAGAGTTTTTAGTGGAAATCCCTAAAAAGGGGGAAAAACACGGGGCCTGGCCTAGTTTGAATGAATCCACTAATGCTTGTAATTGATTACAAATGAGGCCCTTCCTTAGGAGGAATGCTTTGGATCGAAGTAGCAAATATACATTATATAGAGTGTATTGTATAGTAGGAGTTAGAAGAATAAATGTTGATATATTTGTATCGGCGGCAAAACTATAGTTGGTGAGCGAAGTAGATCAGAAGAGTCATATTCGGCGGGTGACAGGGGTCGGAAGAATCATAGTCGGTGAGCGAGCAGATGTCATAAGAACCATTGTATGGTGACAAAGGTCGGAAGGACCTGTTGACCTCTTTTTTGTATGAGGTCACTTGGACAATTCTTGACCCTAAATCAATTTAATCTCCAAACTAATTAAACTCAAGGATTCTCCTAGATCCAGACCTTAGGATCTACCTAGATCTTAGAAATCCAAACCAAAATTCAATGCTAAAAGGCTAAGTCTTAAAAGCCATCGGATTTAGAGTGGTCTTCGCACTGGCAAAGCCGTGCATATTCTCCTTACCAGGGCGAGTAGAACCGACCGTCCTAATCCCTTTCTCCTCCTGAGCCCCAAGCTGAGCCGCGCTCTTACTGGAGGTGGCCGAGAATCGGCCAATCTCGGGAGATCTGGACGGGATGTCCATCCTGTTGGAAGCCGCCGCCGGAGCATCACCGTCGGCCTCCTCGGTGGCCAGCACCTGCCACCGGTTCCCTTGCTTCTTTTCCTTGCTACCACCACCTTTACCGCCAGCATTCCCCCTATTTGTAGGAGGTGACCTAGGGCCACCCCCTCTAGTCATTCCCAGAGCTTCTCACTCTAAACCACTCTAGTGAGAGAAAAAAAGGTAACAAATGAGAGCATAAAGACAAAGAGGAGAGGGAGAGGGAGAGGGAGAGGGAGATGGAGAGGGGGAGGGGGAGGGGGGGAGATGGATTGGTAGATGGATTGGGGGGGAGAGAGAGGGAAGAGAAGGGAGGAGAGAGAGGGAGAGGGAAAGAGAGAGAGAGAGAGAGAGAGAGAGAGAGAGAGAGAGAGAGTTGAACTTGCATTTGCATTAAAACAATAAAACTATTACATGAAGGTAAAACATGGGAGAGGGAGATGGAGAGAGAGAGAGTTGAAGGTTGCATTTGCATTAAATGGAAACGTAGATACAGGCATTAAGTACTAGAGTTATCCTCTCTTAATAACATCAAGAGGGATAGGGGAAACCCAATGGCATTTACATCAGAATAAACAAAATTGCCAAAAGAGGCTAAGTTGTCGCAAAAATCAGCAGGTTTGTTGCACTCCCGGGGAATGTGCTGAAAGATAACCTGCTTGAAATCCAATAATATGGCCAAGTCGGGCCCCATGAAATTGTAGTGGCCTTTGAAATTCCGGTCATTCAGCTGTTGTAGCCATGTGATAGCATTAGTGCAGTCCCCTTCCACAATAATTCCCTCCATCTCAAGCATCCAACCTTGCAGCACCTCCCGGATGGCCGCAACAGCCGAGATCTCGGCCTGAAGCGGGTCCCAATGTTCGAAACATCTAACAGCCGCAATAATCAGCTCCCCCTCGGCATTCCGGACAACCACACCAATGCCCGCCTGACTAGACAATCTAATCATCGCGTCCACATTAAATTTAAGCCAACCTGAAGGGGGGGGAGGGGCACCAGGACAGTAAGGTAACCTGGGAGGGGGGGGGGCACCAGGACAGTAAAGTAGGCAGCCGCGAGGGCTGGTGGAAACCCCATTGCATCAGAATTGGCTTACAGTTAAGCTTAGGCAGCAGCGATAGCACAGTAGCAGCGATAATGGACGCCGGCCGATGAAGACCAGTGTGTTTCAGATCGTTTCTAGCACGCCAGACTTGGTATATAGAATAACATAAGATAATGGCTAGGAGCGGGTTCGTGTCAGCCAGAGCAGGCATCATATCCAACAATTCCCCCAAGGAGTTGTAAGTAGGAACATGAAAACCCCACTTGCCGAGAATGCCAAGAACCTCAAGCAGCTTGGAATAACGAGTAGTGCAGTGATCAACATTCTCCTCCACATTGCAGCCCTAAGGGCAATCACATGTGGCCGACAGCCCACGGCGCAAGAGCCACGCGTTAGTAGGAATAGCATTCCGGAGTAATCTCCACCAGTGGAACTTCTCCCGTGGGTGGAGCTTCAAATTGTGCAGCCAACCAAATTGGTAATCCGAAGGCTCGAACTTTGCTCGATAGATTAAAGCAGAAAGTGTCGAACTGAAGCAAGCATGGGAGAGTTCAGGTAAGTCCGGCCCCTCGCCTGTCATGGTTCCAATATCTAAAATACGGGCCGCCATGATCTTCCCGAAGAATCGCTCCACATGGGCCGCAATCCAATTCTGATTATCGTCAAGCAGTTCGACCATCGCATTTTCCACTTCCTCAATATTCACGAAGGAAGGCCACCGAGCAAGCTTTCGATCAAGAATCCAGCAATCATTCAAAATATGGATTCTCCAGCCATCCCCCACCCGCCAATGGATCACAGCCGACAGAGCATCATCACCTTCTTTGATAATCTTCCAAGAGATAGAGCACTTGGGAATTCGGGAGTTGTTCCACATGTCAAGGCCATATTTGGCTTGCATCACTCTATGAAGGAGAGTCCGAATCATTCAGGGCAGCCCAAGCTAGGCGAGCACGGAGGGGCCCCCGCCACATATTCAGATCATGAAAATCAAGCCCACCATGGTCACACAGAAGGCATAGATCCTTCCAACAAACGTAATGCATCCCCTTGCTATTGGAGTCTTTTTTACATAAGAGCTGACGACCCAGCTTTTCGATCGAATTGAGAACACTACTCGGCACGTCCGAGTGGGCTAACAGGTAACCAGGAATGGTAAGCAACGCAGTGCGGATCAATAGTGCCCTTCCCGCATACGAGAGATGCTTTTTCCCCCACACATTCGTTTTCTCATGGGCATTACCAAGAACCTTAGCAAAGTCGGCCGCAGTCAATCTCCTCATAACCAAAGGAATTCCTAAGTAATCCAGAGAATCCACCCTACAAAAATTCATAAACCGATAGATCGTCCTCTGCTTCCATCTGGGGCAATGCTTGTTGAAAAGCACAGCCGACTTATTCTTGTTCACACGCTGGCCCGTCCAACAATAGTAATCCGCAAGGATGCTCATGATGCAGTTAGCATTGCACCGGTTGGCCTTAGCAAACACAAGGATGTCGTCCGCATAGAGTAAATGCGAGATATTAATCGGATTTTTGCCAAGGTGAATTCCCAGATTCCCTCCCCGATGCATAAAGGCCAGAGACAGGAGTTCGGAGCATTAAATAAAGAGATAGGGGGATAACGGGCATCCCTGGCGGAGACCGCACATAGCAGCAATCCAGGGAGTCCTAGTTCCATTAATCATCAAGGTGAAGCGAGGTCTAGTGACACAACGGATAATCCATTGAATAACCCGTGCCGGGAATCCCATCAGGGACATAATATGTCTCAAAGTGTCCCAAGGCATACAGTCATACGCCTGCTCCATATCGTTCTTCAGTGCCATCATACCCGCCCGTTGGAGCGAGTGCTGGAATTTATGCATCACCTCTTAAGCCACAAGAGCATGGTTGGAGATGGATCTCCCCGGGACAAAAGTGCCTTGCTCCTCGCTAATAATGTTCCCCAGGCTCGGCTTGAGCCGATTAATAAGAACTTTAGCCACCACCTTGTAAAAATACTAACAGAGGCTAATGGGCCTAAATTTTGACGGAGAGTTAGAATTGGCCACCTTAGGAATGAGCACAACCAACGTATCTTTCCAGCTATCACACATGGAAAACATTGAAGGAAAGAAACAGTGATAGCACGGATAACATCAACTTTAATGATTTCCCAATAAAATTTAAGGAAAGAAACAGTGATACCGTCCAGCCCCGGCGACCGGTTTTCTCCCATGCTGAAAATAGCCTGACGGATCTCCAACTAAGTAACCTCAGCCTCCATCTACCCCTTTAAGCTATCAGGAACCAAGTTCTCCTGTCGAAGATTCGGCCAATCCTCCAAGGAGATGCATCGTTCCTGCCACTTAAGAGAGAAAAAATTCATGAACTCATCTTGAATGTCAGGAGGTTCAGAGATACGCTCCCCGTTGGGGCACTGGATTTCCACAATTTTGTTGCCCCGCCGTCTGGCTGTGGCAAAAGAGTGGAAAAAACGGGAGTTAGAATCTCCCTCCGTAATCCATCGGGTCTTCGCCCGCTGTCTCCACCAAGTCGCCATCCGAGCCAGCATAGCATTTAATTCGCAAGCCTTCGTCCGCAATTCAAGATCCTCCTCCGCATAAAGGCCCACCTCAGAGCAATCAATCAGTTGGAGCTCAGCCAAGTGGTCCTCAAGAGACTTCTTCAGAATTCCCAGCTCCTGCAAACGGTTGCGACTCCAGAAAGAGAGTGCCCAAATAGTTCTGGAACATTTTCAGTTAAGCACATCAGCCGACATCCCATGATCGGGCTTGGACCAAGTCTTCCACACAAGCTTCCAAGTGGCCGGGTAGGTCCGCCAAGTGTCCTCAAATCTAATCCATTTACTAGGTCTGTTAGGGGGCGACTCAAACTGCTGCAGCAGCAATGGACAATGGCCTGATGCTAGGCGAATCAGGTGTTTAACTGTAGCCAAAGGGACCAAGTCAAGTCCGGAAGAATTCAACAGGATACTATCCAGACGCACCCAAATTTTACTGTTGCCGGTTTTATTATTAGACCAAGTAAAACTGGGCCCCGTGAACCCCAGATCATGAAGGTCGTTAGTGCTCATGAAAGCCGCCATTTCCTGCGAACCCACAGGAAAACCAAATCTACGTCCACCTTTCTTTTCCCTTTGATTGAGACAGCAATTGAAGTCTCCTCCCACAATCACCGGTAGGTTCGCATCTATGCTCGAACCCAGCATTTCCCAGATGGTAGTCTTTGCCACCACAAACGAGAGCCAAGCACCAACGATGCAGGTTCGGGAGAACCAAGTGACCCACTAGGGCCTGATCCGTCACCCTAGAAACATCAAACTGAATAATGTCTCTTCTCCAGAGCGCCAGCAAACCACCCGATCTACCTCTAGCCGGATGGTGGAAGAAATCCCAGCAAGGCCCAATGAGGCCATCAACATCAGAGCGAGAAATCACTTAAATTTTTGTTTCCAGCAAACCAACGAACAGGACCTCGTTACTACCGACGAGGCTGCGGAGGAAGTGCCCAGTTTGTTTCTTACGGGCCCCCTACAATTCCAGAAGATAATGGACGTCATTGATCAACCAAAGGGGAAGCGTCCCCACCGCTAGTTCCAACCACAGTTTCTTTTTTACGTTTGCGCGGGAGCTCAAAGTCTACCGCACCCTTGCTAAAAGCTAGCCCAGCATTGAACCGATTAGTCATCGACACTCCAGCCTTAGCACCGGCCGAAAAAAGCAGAGGCTGAGTGATGCCCATCCTGGTTTGTTTCCTGGTTGGCCTGGTTACGTTGAGAGGCGCTGTAATCTTATTCAGATCCACTTGCTTCGGAGGCTTACCCAGAGCCTTATTATCGTTGCTCGCCTTGTTGCGAAGAGGAGGGTTCACGTTCTTGCGGCGGCGTGGCGGAACTAATAACCAAGGCCCCAGAGGATCCTCAGAATTCTCCTCATTGATCTCCCCCAGCTGGGGGTTTAGTTCAGGGACATGGCCGGGGCCGGCCTCCTTGTCTGGGGAGGACTTAGGAACAGTCGGGGAAGCCACCGGAGCATCACCGTTCGGCATGGGCAATCCGGAAGGGTTGGCAGCGCTCGGCCGAGCACCCGGGCAATCACGATTACCATCCACCAACGGACTCCGGGGATCAGTCAGTTTCTTACCCAAAAAGGTAGTTTGAGCCAGCGGCTTGGAAGGGCAGACATCCCTGTTGTGGCCAACACGTCCACAGCCATAACATAGGAGCCCAATACCCTCATATTCCACTTTCTGGTAGAACCGAACATTCAAGCCCTCAATCCAGATGCCAGTCAAAAGCTGATTGGCCAAGTTCATCCGCACGCAGACCCTAGCGTATTCCCGCCTCCCCCAATTACCAGTTTGAGCATCAATCCACATGGGCAAACCAATGCGAGAAGCAATGCGGGAGATATTACATTCATCCCAGTACTCCAGAGGGAGATTGGGTAAGTGAATCCAAACTGGAGAAGAGAGCCCCTCCATAGATGCCTGAGAGAATCCAGGAGTCCACCGATCCAGGCCGACCAAGCACATCCCAATAAACCAGGGCCCTCCGCAGAGCACAGCATCACGCGCCTCATTAGAGGAGAAACGGCAGATAAAACATTCCGCCGCCAAAGTAGTGAGTTGGAATTCACCAAATGCCCCCCATTGCCTCTCCAATTTAGCTTTCAACAAGAAGTAAGAGACCTTCTTGCCCAAAATCTTCCCAACAACCGCATGCTCCAGCGAAGTCACGTTGTCCCTTACACGCTCTAGATTTAGAGTGATAGTAATGCCATCCGCAGCTAAGGCCTAAATCTCATTGGGGCATTCAATTTGGATGTGCGCCGGACGTCGCCACGGGTTTGCCCCTTTATCCGAGAAGATCTGTCGTGGAGTGGTTTCCCGCCTCAGCGGTTCACCACAGCTAATGCTAGACTTCCCAGAGCCGGCATTTTCACAAACATCTGAAGGGCAACCGAACAAACCTTGTTCCTTAGGGGAGGACTTTCCTTCGGCCGAAACCTCTCCAGCATCCATCTCCCCCAACTCCATATCAGAAGTCGGCAACATAGCCGCCACCAAATCTGGGCAAAGGACCTTCTTGCTCCATTCCGCCATATCTGGGTTGATAGCCATCGATCGGTGACGCCCAGGCATGGTCGCATCAACATCAAACATTTCCTCTTCCTCATCGAGCAGCTCCACTGCTAAATCACACTCCTCCATATCCATCGGAGATTTTCCAGGACTGCCGGAAGAGATAGGCGTCACGTTCAGTCCCGAACTGGGCAAATTTTCCTCAGTTGAGGTGCAAGCAGACCCATCTGGCCGAGATCTACCAGATCTGGATGGAGAGGAAGAAACTTTCTCTGGTGGCTTCACCACCAGAGAGTCATTGCCGCGAGCCTTGGCTTCCCACCTACCGGTCAGCGGGATATCCGATTTGGTCTTACCCGAATCCCGGGCCACGCCTTTACCACGATTAGTCGCCTGCTTGTTAGGAGAACGCTCTCCGATCTTCTTACCTCCACTCATACTACCTCCAGACTACCTCCTCGCGACGCCGTACGTACCTCCGTCGTAACCACCCCCGCCTGAACAGGGAGGTGACCTTCGGTCACCCCCCGCCATACCCAGAGAGTCTCTCACTAGAAAATTAAGAGAGAGGAAAAATGAGGCCGAAATGACGCGTATATATGAATGAAGAGAGAGTGAGAGAGAGAAGCAATATAGGAATTGAGAGAGAGATAGATAGAGAGGGAAGGAATATATGAATTAAGAGAGAGACAGAGAGATAGAGAGGGAGAAGCAATAAATGAATGGAGAGATCAGAGAGAGAGAGAGAGAGAGAGAGAGAGAGAGAGATGGGGGGAGACAGTTGAAGATTGCATTTGCATTAGTAAAAGTAAAAAGAGTACATCGCAAGTATGGAAAAGTTAGCTGCCTTCCCTAGGTAAAAAACAAAAGTGGGAAGGTCCAAGACTGTAATGACAATCATACAAGTTTGACACAACAAAAGGAAAACACATAAAGTAAGGAGAGGAAGCCCCTTTGATTCACAAGGAGGCCCATCCCGATTGCATGTCTCAGAAGGACCAGGAGTGCACAGAGAACAACTCCAGAGGGGGGAGATACCTGAGAAAGGGGTCAACCTGCCCGAGGGCAGAAGGATATCCCATTGCTCTGGCAGCCGTTTGTGCACCATTGTCCCTCTAAGACATGTATACCGGTTGGGTCTCATTGTTCCTCAAAGGGGACAAAGTCCCCGCCAGTGTTGTCTTGCAAGTTCTTCCTCCTTTTCCTGGGCAGAGTGGTAATCGGCCCAAGCTGGAGCAGTTGCTTCTCCATGAACGACTTAGGGGTCTTATGCTGACGCTTTGAGAGATTGATCGTCGACGGAGAAGCATCTTGAGCCGGCTTAGAAGCATTAAAAGCTACCATTTGATTCTTGGAGAAAGAGTTACTCGGGTTGACAATTCTATTGGAGATCTCCTCCATTTGCTGTTGGATTTCCTTGGAATCTCGGGAGGGAGAGCCCTGATCGGTTTCTTTACTCTGTCTAGAGGTTGGGAGCACCGAAGAGGCCTTCTTCTTGCCTTTCTTCTTACGAGTGACCAGATTCCACTCTCCAAAGGAGTCCTTCTCTTGTTCCTCACGGTCAAGGGGACCGTCCCTAGCAGGTTGTTCCGATCCAAGGGGGTGGCTGCTCACGGGTAGATCCCTTGGTTGGGCTTTGTTGGGGTGTTGAGCTCGAGCGCTAGTGGGGGTTGCCCCTTCACCATTAATATTCGGCGAGCACTTTTCGGTGGCATGACCGATGTGCCCACAATCGAA
This sequence comes from Dendrobium catenatum, assembly GCF_001605985.2. NCBI lineage: Eukaryota > Viridiplantae > Streptophyta > Magnoliopsida > Asparagales > Orchidaceae > Dendrobium > Dendrobium catenatum. The sequence continues at coordinate 57,326 of NW_021390962.1, forward strand.
ACAAAAGTTTGTAAGTCCTTCGTATTCAATTCTTTGGAAGAATCGCCCATGAATACCATTGATCCAAACTCCCGGGAGTAGTTTTTGGGAAAGATCAATCCTTACACAAATGCGTGCAAACGATGACCTACCCCATGTGCTCGTATGTGAATCCATCCAAAGAGGCTCCCCAATCCCATTAGCAATGTGTGTGATGTTGTTAACATCCCAATAGATCAACGGTAATTGCGGCAGACGAACCCAGATTGGGGAATGGAGTTCTTGCATCGACGAGGGGGAGAAAGTGGAGGTCCCCTTGTCCATACCTATGATATTACCAGCCACAATCCACGGCCCACTAGCCAATACGGCATCCCTTGCCTCAACGCTTTGAAATAGGCAAATGAAAGTATTGGCGGCAACAGTGATAATCTCAAAGTCCCCAAAATGATACCATCTCCATTTTAGCTCTTCGCGGAGGAAAGGGAATGAGATCTGACGCCCCATTAGCTTTGCAACGATCGCTTTATCAAGTCTTGAAATGTTGCCATTGACAGAGTCAATTTCCGGTTCAATGCAAAGGCCATCCTTAGCAATCCACTGCTCACGGCTTAGGCGATCAATTGGAACATGTTGAATTTTGCTCCACGCGAAGGGCCCCTTGGCAAACCCGTTCGGCTGCAAAGACGGGGCCTGTGTTGGCTGCGGCGAAGGTCTTGGCAAGTTCTGAGCTTTGTGGACATTATCAAAAAAAAACCTTGGGGGCATGGTCCAGCAAATTCTTCCTCACTCACAGCTGGACCAAGGGGCTGATCACACCTAAGACTAGCAGTACTGCACTTATTAATAGTGCAATCCATTACCATATCAATCCCTTCCCCATTCAAAACAAGTTCAGGCTCAGGATGCATCTCAAATTCGGTGCAGTCAGCCTAAGAAACAGCCCCACGATTTTCAGGAAGAATGGCTTCCGCCAAAACCTGAAGCTGCAGCTCAGCCCGAGTGCAGCTGTCGTCATCCATGGCTGTTTGGGAGACCGAATCATCCTTCAACTCCTCCTTGTTGGTTTCACGCACCTTCTGGTCGGACACAGCAGGTTCGCCATCCTCCATACCATCGCTGCTCGCACGCGGGGAACCATTGCTCGGGCTGTAGCAGCTCCCGTCCACCGCCTGGTCGGGGCCTTCCTTCCGACCAAAAACCTCATCACGGGCAGCCCCTTTAGGGGGTGATATGCCGATAGAGCTCATAATAAGCTCCCGAACAGCTATAGGCTTAGTTAGTGGCGACGAGAAGCCTAGTTCGAAGTTCCCCTTAAGAGGCGTGAAGGTGGTGATCGGTCCCTCCCTAGCAGCACCCATTGAGCCCTTAGAGGCTATAACTCTGCTCAACTCCTGAGCATTCTCCTTGCCAGGTCTTGAAGGGTTAGAGGCCTTAGTCCCCTTATCCTCCCAAACTCCAAGAGGAGTTGTTCCTTTGCTGGAGTTGGCCAAAAATCTACCAATACCTGGAGATCTGGCCGGATTCCCAACCCTAGAGGCTTGTGCCTCTGGCCCACCACCGTCAGCATCTTCCGTAGCAAACACTTGCCAAGGGAGAGGGTGAGGGTGCGGGGAGAGAGAGGGAGAAGGAGAGGGTGAGGGTGAGGGTGAGGGTGCGGGAGAGGGAAGGAGGAAAAGTGGGAGAGGGAGTGAGAGAGAGAGAGAGAGAGAGAGAGAGAGAGA